>NC_135620.1:76077500-76272500 GCF_053574225.1 Canis aureus
GCGGTTCATCACTGAAGGCCTGCAGGTGTCATCCGAGTAGCCTCCCTCCCCCGGTCTGGCCCCCAGGTGGGGCGGTGCTACCCCCAGTTCTCGTGGGCTGGTCTTCGTGGGCTGGCACCCGAGGCTCAGGGTAGAGGAGAAGCTCATGGGGCCGCGCCTCGGGAACAGTTCCCAGTGCTGGAACCATCCCTGACTTGCTCCGAGGCCTTGCTGCTCCCCTCCTCTCCCTGGGCTGGTTTTCCCATCAGTGGTAGGAGGGAAACAGCGTCCCTCCCAGGGCTGATCGCTGTCGGCTGTGGCTTGAGGCTCAATTAATTGACCAGCTCACGATCAAAGAAGCTCGAGGAGCCAGCACCGAGGCCCCGACCTCCGGCCTGACCACCCTCCGCCCAGCACAGGGCAGACCTTGACACGTTGCCTCTCCAGAGCGCCCTGGATCCGAGGCCCTATCTCAAGAAAACGGGTCTGCTGGGAATTGCGCTGGCCTCTCTGCTTCCCAAGAGTTTCCTTACCGACCGCAAAGCCCTACAGGGTGAGGAAGCCACTCACACTTGACCTCTCATAACTCTCCTCGCATCCCGAATCATTCCAGCAGGAGGATTTTCTGTTTTGTCCTTTTATTTTATTATTTTTGTAAGATTTTACTTATTCACGAGAGACCCAGAGGGAGAGGCAGAGACACAGGCAGAGGGAGAAGCAGGCTCCTCGCAGGGAGCCCGATGCGGGACTCGATCCCAGGACCCGGGGGTCACGCCCTGGGCTGAAGGCAGACGCTAAACTGCTGATCCACTGGGCACCCCATGTTTTGTCTTTTTAAAAGGAGAATGGTTTTGTTTTGTTTTTAACCTGCCATAAAACAGATATTCAGCTTGAAGATGTTGGGACAGTATAGAAACGTATGAAGAAGAGGCTCAAAGTCAACTGAAACGTTATTTACCTACCGCTGCCCATGATATTCTCTTTTTCTGTCAAGGTTTTATTTTTAAGTAATCCAACGTGGGGCTCAAACACACAACCCTGAGGTCAAGAGTGGTGCGCTCCACGGGCCAGTCGAGCCAGGCGCCCCCAAGATATTCTTCACAAACATTTTTGTGTTCATCCTTCTAGGCTTTCTCTAAAAATATAAAGACGTGTATCCTTATAATGAGGAGACGATCAGACTAGAAATACTGTTATAATTTTTTTAAAAGGCAATATTGTGACTCTCATACAAATATAAAACAAACACTTATCAAAGATTGTATTTAACTCAATAATTAATGAAAGAACCAGAAATAAACTAAAACCAGTTCAAAGGAGAATCAGATACGTCTGGGTCTAGATCGACATATAAATTTGCTATTAGATGTAAAGTTGGTTATTATCTTTAGGGCAATAAAGCGGTGTTTGGAGTCATCTCCTAAATTGCATATTTACAGGACAAGATCAACTTGTATTTCCGTGGACAAGGACACCTTATATCACATCACTTCTCCGTGACTTAACAGCGTTCTGAAACAGTCCCCCGCAGAGTCCGGTGACCCCCACAGATAGCACCCCGCCCCGTATCACTGAACGGATGCTCTGCAATCCTTCAAAATTTTCACCCAAACATACGTTACGGGTATAATAGCTCGTATTTGGGGGTGCTCACTACGTGCCACACACGGTTGTAGGCGCTTTATGAGTCTTATCTCATGTAACCCTCACGACAAGACCGTGAGGAGAGTCTGCGGTCGCTCCATCTGTACGGATGAGAAAACTGAGATACAGGGGGGCGAAGCAGTTCGCACAATGTCACACCGCCGGGAAGGGGGGGCCAGAATTCACAGCCCTGTTGAGAACTAGGAGTTCGACCAAGTACATTTTGAAGATCTAATTAGCTTTATGAATCGGCTCGTGAGTTGGGCAACATCCCATCCAGCATCCGGGGGAGCCCTGACGAGCTACAGAAAGGGAAAGGTTTTTTAAAAAAATATTTTATTTATTTATTCATTCATTCATTCATTCATTCAATCATGAGACACACAGAGAGAGACACAGGCAGAGGGAGAAGCAGGCTCCACGCAGGAGCCCAATGCGGGACTCGATCCCAAGACCCCGGCCTGGGGTCACGGCCTGGGCTGAAGGCAAATGCTCAACCTCTGAGCCCCCCAGGGATCCCCAAGGGAAAGGTTTTTAAAGGCAGGGCTAGGAAATCATGAACAGAAAAAAAGATTATTTGGGGTGAGGCCAACTTCCTTTGGGGGACAAAGGGCCTTGTTAGGTGGGTTACTTCATTTCCTCGGGGGCATGAGGGTGTCCGGCCACGTGTCCGACCCCCTTGCTGGTGCTGACCAGAAGATTCCCGGAGACCAGTCAGGACTGTGTCTGGGGGGGGTCAGACTGCACCGGGTGGGTACTAAGCCCCAGCTGGTGACATGGCCTGGCATGATTGACTCTATTCTGGGCACGCGGCTTTGCTTTTTTTAACACCCCTAACTATTTCGACATCATCTTGCCATTTATCTGACTTTTGATTGATGGACATTTGGGTTGTTTCCAGGGGTTTTTTGTCAATGATGAACACTTCAGTGAATATCTTTATCTCCTCTACTTTTGAGAATTCCTCCGAGTGGAATAGCTGGGTTCAAGAATATGTGCATTTTACATTTGATAAATGTGGCCAAATTGCCCTCCAAAAAGTGGAATCAATTTACACTCCCATTAGCAGCCAGCTTAGGGGAGCTTATTTCCCTACATCTTTGCCAACAATGAGCAAGTACATCAATCTTTTCAGTATTCGCCTGTCTCATAGATGTAAGAAAAAAAAAAAAACATTTATTGGTGTTATTTTAATTTACTTTTTTTTTTTTTTAAGGCGAGACTTCTTCAGGACTCTTGTAGACGGGCAGTTATCTGTGGCGGAGATCACTCTGGACCCTCTCTTTGCCCCCATCAGCGAGCCTGGAACTCAGAGCCAGGTGCCCAGTGAGGACCTGTCCGAGACCCCTGTGGGGCAGGGGCGGACCTGGGCCCTCCTCGGGGCTTTCTGACATCCTCAGGAGTCAGTGCAGCCTTTCTTAGGAGCCGGTGTTGTTTGCAGCTGAATACGGGTGGGGATGGTGGGGCCCCATCAGGAGTAAGCCCTTTGGATTAATCAATCAATGGAGATGATGTCATTAGCTAGGCCATTTGAGAAAAAGAAAACTGGGGCAGCTGGGGTGGCTCAGCGGTTGAGTGCCACCTTCAGCCCAGGGAGTGACCCCAGGGTCCTGGGATCGAGTCCCGCGTTGGGCTCCCGGCATGGAGCCTGCTTCTCCCTCCGCTGTGTCTCTGCCTCTCTCTCTGGGTCTCTCATGCATAAATAAATAAAATCTTAAAAAAAAGAAAAAGTAAAATAAAAAGAAAACTGGTTTCCTACCTTGTAAGCAATGAAACAAACACTGAACTGTCCCGGGTCCTGGGATGGAGCCCCCCCTCCATCTCTGCTCAGTGGGGAGCCTGCTTCTTGTTCCCCCTCTGCGCTCCCTGTGCTCGCGCTCTGTCTCTCTGTCAAATAATTAAATAAACAAATAAACAAATAAATAAATAAATGGTAAAATCAATAAATAAGCAGACTATAAGAAAAATGTGAGTAAATTAGCTCTATGATTGATTCCTTTTTTAGTTCTATGGTTTATAAAACAAATCATAGAGAAAGTTTTGACAGACTTGACCGCTAAATGTTTTAAAACATCTACGCGGCAAAACCAACAACAAACCACCGCAAATGAGTTTGAAAGAGAAAGGGGGACGGGGTGGCCTGGGGGGCTCAGCGGTTGGGCGGCCCTGGGTCCCGGGATCGAGTCCCGCAAGGGGTCCCTGCTCAGCGGGGCGTCTGCTTCCCCCCCCTCCACCCCGCTCTGCTGTCTCTCACTTACTTAGTCTCCCTCAAATAAATGAATAAATAAATAAACAAAAGGAGAATTTACCCGGGGTCCCACTTTCTTAGACGATCCAAAGAGCCCCGTCGGACACCCCCGGGCGCTCACCAGCCTCCAGGCCCGTTCAAAGGCCGAAGGAGGTGATGCGAAGGCGGCGCAGAGGTGTTGTCCTCAGGGGCTTGGTCGTCGGGCTGTCGTGGTCCTTCTGGCTTCCAGCCACGTGGCCAAAGCCTGTGGAACCTCGTCCGAGGCAAGCCTGGCGCTCGCGGGTCGCTTGGCAGGACGTGGCCCTCGGCTCCCCGTTCATAGAAGGCGGAGAGTGATGCCCACGTCGCAGGGGTCTGCGAGGGGTCAGTGGGGCGCCGCTGGGCTCCAGCCGAGCCTGCGCTGCCAAGACTGGTTTAGACGTGTGTTCCCTTTCCCTCCCGTCTCCGAGAACGCACGGAGATTCGCTGGACTCTTCATTCAGTCATTCATTCGTTCATTCATTCATTCAGTGGCTCGGTCAACAGCGTGTATGTCACCCCCGTGTGGGCTGGGTGCGAGCTGGCGCGGAGAGCGGCGTGGCCGTGGGAGAAGCAGGCTCTGTCCTCTTGGAGTTTGGAGTCTAAGGACAACGCTGGACACGCAACAGGTAATTTCGCAAAACGGAATCGTTCCCCCCTCGCTGAGGCAGGGCTGCGGACACACCGGGCCTGGGTGCGGCAGGAGCCTGGGGAGCGTCCAGGAAGGGCCTCCAGGGCGTCCGAGGGGCAGAGGCCGCCCCGAGGCTGCGAGGCCGAGCAAGGGGGTAAGGCTCGAGGGCCCGGGGTGTCACCTGCCAGCCCCAGTACCCCCCAGGTGGGCCCGGGCGCCCTCTGGCCAGGAGCACAGCGCCGCCGGCCATCGGGTGGACGCGCCCGGAGACCCAGGGCACCTGTTGCCCCCGGCCGCCGCCAGGCCGCACTGACATCTGTCCCCGTAGTCACCGCCCTCGTGTCCTCCTCGCCGTCTTACAGGTAGCTCCTCTTCGGAAGAGAAGGTGTCTTTGTCTTCCCTCCGTCCCCAGCTCCTAGCACAGCCCTCGCACGTGTGAGCCGCTGCCCAGCGCATGTTTGCTGAAGGCCTAAGAGGGGATGCCTTGCAGGTTGGGTCATTTCAGCTTAGGTCCTATTAACCCCCAATACCACCTGCGGGTTTTTTTTTAAAGACTATTTATTTATTCACGAGAGACACACAGTGAGAGGCACAGGCCCAGGCAGAGGGAGAAGCAGGCTCCATGCAGGGAGCCCGCTGTGGGACTCGATCCCAGGACTCCAGGGTCACAACCTGAGCTGAAGGCAGACGCTCCACCCCGAGCCCTCCAGGGGCCCCACTAGCTGTGTTTCATTGGGCATCCACTGTGTGTCAGAAGCATGCCTAAGGCTATCTCGTTAAATTGTTTTTTAGAGATTGTTATTATTTTGCCTCTACTTTTCCATCAGCTTTATATTTTAAGAAATTCAAATAAACAGAAAAGTTGGAAGAACTGAGCAATAAACACCCACACGCCCTTCACACAGGTGCACTAACTTTGCCATCGTTGCTTTCTCTCTGTGTGCAGGTATGTACACGCACACACACGCACACACGCCCTTATTCCCTTAACCATTTAAGCTGCTGTTGTGAAAACGCTTCACCCTGAAATCCTAAGCACACGTCTCCTAAGAACAAAAACACTTCTCTACACAATTATGATGTCATTGTCACACCCAACAGATATAAGGTTGATAAAATAATGCCCGAAGATAGCGCGTGTTTGAATTTCTCTTGATGGCATGATCAGGAGATGATCATATAGCTTTTTAGTTTTCTTTCAGAAGCACGGAACGCATTTAAAATCGTCACGTCTCGTTGGTCTCCATTCACCTGGAACAGTTTTCCCCACTTTGTGTGTGTGTGTGTGTGTGTGTGTCTTTCATGTCACTGGCAGTTTTGGAGTCTAGGACAGTTGTTTTATAAAACATCCCCCGATTTGGGCTTCTCTAGTGTCTCTCCATTGTTTGATCAGGTTTTACATCTTTGGGCAAAAGTGTTATTCAGGTGATGCCGTGTTTTTCTAGCACCAGCACCTCAGAAGATAAATGTCAGTGTGGGTGATGCTAAAGCCGGTCACTTGGATGAGATAATAGGACATAGATCTCTGCCCCTTTGTGATCTCCTAAGTGGCAGGACCTCGAAGATCCAGCATCTGGTCCTTCACCCCGGGGCCTGACACTCAGCTCCTGAAACTCTCGTGATTTCCCGGGTGACAGGAGTGTCTTTTGTTCCAGGGATGCCCCTTCAGGTGGGGCCCCGGGTGGCTCTTGGACGAGGGCTGGTCATCTGAAGACGACGCCACGGTCAGGAGTGTGGCGCTTCCAGCCCCGCCTCTCATCCTCTCGAGGAGACAGAGGGGCTGACGGGGAAGTTGATGATCGATGGTGCTTGCATAAGGGAGCCCCCCTAAACCCCCCGGAGTGCGGGGCTCGGCGGGCTCCCAGGTTGGGGAGCACCTCCACACATGGAGGACGCCGCACCCCGCGCCCGGTGACAGGTGCGCCTGTGCCCAGGGCCTTCCAGGGCTCAGCCTCTGTCTCCGCCTGTTTGCCCATCTGTACCCTTCATCACAGCCTCCCGTAAATGGTCGGCGCAAGTGTTTCCTCCAGGTCTTCCAGCGCGCTAGCAAGTTGACCGAAACGGAGGATGGGGTGGTGGGGACCTCCAGTTTGTGGCCAACCTGGACAGACATAACTTTCTACCTGCGAGGGGCGTCTGAAATAGGGCGGAAGCAGTCTTGTGGGACTGAGCCCCAGCCTGTGGGATCTAATGCTCCAGGGAGATAGTGTTAGAATCGAGTTAAACTGTAGGATACCCGGTATCCCTGGGTGGCTCGGCGATTTAGTGCTGCCTTCAGCCCGGGACCTGGCCCTGGAGACCTGGGATCGAGTCCCACGTCTCACTCTCTCATGAATAAATAAATAACCTTTAAAAAAAAAAAATGTAGGATACCCTACTGGTGGTACACGGAATTTCTGGTGTGAAAACCCCACACACATCTGGTGCCAGAAGTGAAGTGTTCTGTGTGAGTCAGAAAGGGGACACACGGGACCGAGCTGCGTTTCTCTTACAGAACTTGGTTCAAGTTGTGTGCACCAGATGGTCTTCACAATAAAGGTACGTTTTTTTCTTTTGTAATTTTTAAAAAGATTTTATTTATTTATTCATGAAAGACACGAAGAGAGAGGCAGAGACACAGGCAGAGGGAGAAGCAGGCTCCATGCAGGGAGCCCGATGTGGGACTCAATCCCAGGTCTCCAGGATCACGCCCTGGGCCGAAGGCAGGCGCTAAACCACTGAGCCACCCAGGATCCCCCCCTTTTGTAATTTTAAAAAAGATTTTATTTATTTATTCATGAGAGACCCAGAGAGAGACAGAGACCCAGGCAGAGGGAGAAGCAGGCTCCCTGCAGGGAACCCGAAGCAGGACTCGATCCTGGGACCCCCCCCAGGGTCACGCCCTGGGCCAAAGGCAGATGCTCAACTGCTGAGCCCCCAGGTGGCCCTTCTTTTGTGATTAATAAGTGATTTCCGGGGAGATACTTTAAGACTATGTGAATATTCCATTCCCCAACAATTTTTCACCAATGGCTTTCAGATCCACGAATGATCTAGTACTGTGGTGATTGCAAAGTGATGATTTTCTAATTTCTTTCACATTTATTAGCTGACCGTCTTCTATAGAGTAGAGCACTCTCCAAGCACATGGAGAGAGCTTCTTTCTTCTTTCCTCTTTTTTTTTGATCAGGGTAGCGTTATACACCCTCGGATTACATGTTTATTTAATGTAGAGCAATCCTTTATCACCATTATTCATTTTGATGTTCAAATTGTCCCAGATTTGACCCGTGGGAATGCTTCGAGCCAGCTCCTGGGTGGCGCTTCGACGGGTCTCCAGGAGCTTTTAGCGCTTTGCTTTCTGGCACAACAAAATATTCTAGGTTTACTTTTCCCCTATTTTAAATAGGAGAAAAAGGAGGCCCAGAGAGTGGAAGTGGCTCGCCGCCTCACAAGACCACAGGACCTGTGAGATCCTAATCAAGCTCAGGACTCTGAGTCCTAAAGTCCTAGGGAAGCGTGACCCTGATAGGCCAGCCGTTCCTATAGAACAGAAAAGACCTTATCAGGACACGTGGATGTTCCCAAAGCCGGCTGAGCCTGTGGTGACTGACGGAGAGCTTGCCTAAGAGGATGAAAACATTTGTGTTATACCTTTGAGCTTAGCCGCTTAGCAACGTATCCCAAGGCTATTTTATTTATTGAGGAAGTTATAAGTCGGGGGATAAGAACATAGGTTTTGCAACCAGGGAGAACCAAGTTTTCCTTTAAAACTCAGATTCTGCTCTTGCGTTTGTCTTTGGGCAAATAACTTCCCCTTGCTGAATCCCAGGCTCTTCCACCTGTAAAATGGGTTCGTTCCTATAACCTGCTTAGTCTAGTGTCTGACACGTGTTCAGTAAATGAGAGCTAGCTTCCCCGGCGATGCTGCTGTTATTATTATTAAAATCTCAGAAAATTCTGCTATTTAGTGGATTAGAAAAAAAGCAATGGAGTTGGATTTGGATTCTGAAGATCCTGCTCCAGGCCTATGACCTTGGACCGCTCTCGCACACCTAGATGAATCTCATTTCCTCACCTGTGAATCAGGGTTCACAGTCCCTCCCAACCACACAGCACCGCTCACCACATTTCATGAGCACCTACTACGCGTAACCACAATCCCAACGTTAAAAGCAAAGGGTGAACGTTGCCGTACCCGTCCTTCGACATGTTTGAGGGGCAGTCAGAGCCACTGAGCAGCAAAGCAGAAATTCCATCCAGCTCTCCCAGCCCTTCAGGCCTGTCCTCTTCCCTTTAGGTCCCAGCATGTAGAAGGGCAAGTGAGAGCTGAATAGGACCATGTTCTGCAAAGCTGCAGGACCCCAGAAAGGTAAGAGTGTGATCAGCAGCATAGTAACATTCCTTCCGTGGAAAATGTCATTGGGAGGAGAGCAGGAAACTTTGGGTATTTTTTTTTCTCTTTTTTTCTATCCACGAGATGATTTGTGAGAGTCTTAGTGTGACGCTATCTACCTTGGACGCCTACACTTCAGACAATAGCTGGGTGGAGGCAACAGAGATCCAAGCCAGCCCTGCAGCAAATACCTCCACGGAGAACACTGATAAGAAAAGCTCTCTGAGACTGTAGTTTATCTAAGACACTGTTTCTTTTCTGTTTTTTAAATTTTATTTTTATTATTTTTCAAAATTTTATTGTCTTTTAAAATTTTAATTGCAATGTAGCGAACCTACTGTGTTATATGAGTTTCAGATGTGCGATATCGCGACTCAACAGTTCTCCGCATTACTCAGTGCTCATCGTGATAAGCGTCCTCTTCATCCTTCACCTATTTTGCCCATCCCCCCACCTCCCTCTGGTGATGTCAGTTTGTTTTCTATAGTTAAGGGTCTGTTTGTTTGTCTCTCTCACTGTTTCCCCCTTTGTTTCTTAAATTCCACACTTGAGTAAAGTCATGGTGTTTGTCTTTCTCTGACTGCCGTAGTATTATACTCTAGCTCCATCCATGTTGTTGCAAATGGCAAGATTTCATTCTTTTTTTATGGCAGAGTAATATATACAGATGTATGCACCATATCTTCTATTCGTCTGTTGATGGACGCTTGGGCTGCTCCCATAGTTTGGCTGTTGTGAGTGATGCTGCAATAAACACGGGGTACATATATCCTTCCGAATTAATGTTTTTGTATTCTTTGGGTAGATAACCCATGGTGCACTTACTGGATCACAGGGCAGTTCTGTGTTTAATTTTTTGAGGAACCTCCATCCATTTCCCCATGCACCAGCTTGCATTCGCACGGACAATGCAAGAGAGTCCGTTCTCTCCACATCCTCACCAACTAGTTATTTCTCATGTTTTTTTTTTTAAGATTTTATTTATTTATTCATGAGAGACAGAGAGAGAGAGAGAGAGAGAGAGAGAGAGGCAGAGACACAGGCAGAGGGAGAAGCAGGCTCCATGCAGGGAGCCCGACGTGGGACTCGATCCTGGGTCTCCAGGATCAGGCCCTGGACTGAAGGCGGTGCTAAACCGCTGAGCCACGCGGGCTGCCCCTATTTCTCATGTTTTTAATCTTAGCCATTCTGACAGATGTGGGGTGGTATCTCATTGTGGCTTTAATTTGCATTTCCCTGATGATGAGCGATGTTGAGCATCTTTTCATGTGTCTGTTGACCATCTGTGTGTCTTCTTTGGAGAAATGTCTGTTCATGTCTTCTTCCCATTTGTTCATTTGGGTTATTTGTTTTTTGATGTTGAGTTGTAAAGTTCTTTATATATCTTGGATACTACTCCTTTATTGGACATATCATTTGCAAACATCTTCTCTCATTCTGTAGGTTGTCTTTTAGTTTTGTTGATTGTTTCCTTCAAGGTGCAGAAGCTTTTTATTTTGATGTCGTTATTTAGAACACTATTCCTAAGAAAAGGGGACCCAAAAACCCAAGCCCAGTAACTTCAGTGGGTTGCAGACTTCTAGTCAATTCAATTGAGAGCTGGAAAGTGGGGAGGGAAATGATCAAGAAGGCCGGCAGATGTCTTAACTCTGGGTGGTCATGAAGCCAGGTATCAATTCTACTGTATTAGATAGGAAAGGCGACTGTGACACCATTAACAAGACCTCCCCACCTCTGGGTCTTGGGAAGAGAGAGACATCACAGTGGGACACTGACTCAGAGCACGGATCGCTTCCACAGGAGAGCAAGCGTCTGTCTCCCAGTGATGCTGAGCCATCCTGCTGTTGTTTAAGGCCGACTGTCCTGGGTCATGGGCAGGATCCATGAGGCAGCCAGTGAATCCTGTGGGCTTTAGGCCATCCCCACTTTTGCTGTGAAGTGAATTCCTTAATAAGAGGCAGTGTCATACCATGACTGGGTGAAAAGCTTTCCGTAAGCCCATGGGCTCTAGTGCTGGCAGAGGCAAAAAGTACCAGGAAAGCAAATCCAAATAAAAAATAAATGTAAAATATTCCTGTGAGAACAATTCACGTGCCCCAGATGGGGTTAGTTACTGGCTGAGCAACAGGCAGACGTCAGGCATGAGGGAAAATGCTGGCTTCCTTCCCTAGGAGAGGAGGGACGTAGGGAAAACAGTGAGTTCAGATTCTCCAAGTCCTCTGAGACCTCCAGGTAACTGCATCTTCTCGTAAAAGAAATCTGGTGAGATCACATGGTCAACCAACGTTGCCATCCCGCCACTCCTTGAATCCGAATTTGGCTCCCAGCCATCTCAAGCCCATGGCCTCGATGATCGATTCCTCACTTGGCCACAGGAAAGCCCTGAATGTCAGTCTGTGCCTTGTGGCACATCTCGAGACTCGAGCTCGTCGTTGCCTGGGTCGGAGATAACTGAATGCCTTCGGAAGCAGCCGCTCTGCTGGTTTCACTATCTTTCATCTCCCTTTTAGATTGTTGAGAGTTTGGCTTCGGCTTGAAAAAGTCCCAAGAGAAAAAAAAAAATCCGGATATTTTATGTAAATGGACTTGCCTACTTAAAAAAAAAAAAAAAAAGTCCAAGAGACCAAAAGAGATTATTTTCTTGGTCACTGTTCCCTGAGCTACTTCTAGCTCCCAGTCTGGAATAAGATCCGGATTCCCACTGCCTTGCATCTCATCTCAGCTCAATAACCAGGGATTCAGTAGAGGTAAAGCTAAGCTCCCAATAAAGACAAACTAGAGTGGCCTCTTGCCCCTGAAGTGAGTGGTCCAGGGCAACTGAGAGTTTTCCTCCTTTGCAACGCCTTCTTCCACGGCATTAGCAGGGTTTTCTTCTGCACGGATGAAGCCTTTGCATCTGGTGAGAAAGGAGACAAGTGGGGGCACCTGCAGGGCTCAGTCGGTTAAGCGTCTGCCTTCAGCTCAGGTCTTGATCTCAAGGTCCTGGGATCCAGCCCCGCATCGGGCTCCCTGCTTCTCCCTCTCCCTCTGCCCCTCTCCTGGCATGTGTGCACTCTCTGTCAAATAAATGAAAAAAAAAAAAATCTTAAAAAAAAAAAAAAAAGGAGACCAGAGTGGAGGAGTCTTGGGCATCAGGGGGCTCAGTTGGTTAAACATTCCAACTCTTGGTTTCAGCTCAGGTCATGATCTCAGGGTCGTGAAATGGAGACCAGGTCGGGCTCCATGCTCAGCAGAGTCTGCTTGAGATTCTTTCCCCCTCACATTCCCTCCCACTCTGCTCCTGCTCATTCTCTCTCTCTCTCTCTCTCAAATAAATAAATAAATAAAATAAAATAAAATAAAATAAAATAAAATAAAATAAATAAAATAAGAGGAGTGGAGGAGTCCTGCTGGGTATCTTAGAACTCAGACCCAGCAGTGGCACACATCACTGTCACTTATGTCCACCGGGAGAAGTCAGATACATGGCCACCCTGACCACAAGGGAAGTTGGCCAAGATGATCCCGTGTCTGGCTGCAAGGCTACTCGTGGGCGGAAAAGGGGAGGAGGGTTTTGGTAAACAGCCAGCCATCTGCCATACATCATTCAAAACGGGCCCTCTTTCCCTGAGAGTCAGCACTACTTTTCTAGGCCTGGCAGGGTAAAGAACCACAAACTTGAGAAATGTATTGTCCCACACCCTGGGGGCCAGAATTCTGCAGTGACCCCTGTTGTCAGGGCCCACGATCCCTGTAAGGTGCCAGGAAAAACCCTTTATGTCTCCTTCTTAGCTTCTGGTCAGTTCCAGGAGTTTTCTTGTCTCCAATGCTCTCTCCTGACACGGCCTTCTCCCTGTGTGTCTCCACATCGTCTTACTTTTATATGTGCCTGCTCTCTGTCCTAGTCTTCTCTTTTTAGGGACACCAGGCTTATTGGGTTAGGGCCCACCCTATGACCTTAACTTGATTACCCCAGTAGAGACCTTACTCCAAATAAGGTCACATTTGGAGATATTAGGGTTAGGACTTGAACATATCTTTTGGGGGGGAGTAGGTGTAGGAGGGGACATAGCTCAACCACAACAGGATGAATTGTCTGCAGCCAATTCTTGGGCACCAGGGTCGGCATCATTTGTCACAGAAGCAAACCTAAGCAAACAAAGAGAATGTATTTGAAGGGTATTGGGTAGTTCCTGGAACCACAGGAGAACTTGAACGAACCGGCTTTGAGAAGGCTAGAAATCTGGGCAGCTCCAGGGAGGAACCGTCGGACGTCTCCGCAGGGCCTGCCTTCTCAGTGACCCTGCCCCACTGATCTTCGGGGCAGCTGTCCCTTCTCTCAAGAAACCAACTCTGGGAAGAGTCTGTTGGGTCAGCCTGTGACGGAACCAGGGCCTCTTTAGGGGTGTGTGAATCGGATCAAGCGCTGGACGGCCTTGCCAGGACCTCATGGATAGTGGGAGGGGCAGTTCCCCAAGAGAAAGAAGGGTGCAGCTCCTAAGGAAACGAGGGGAAGGATGTGTTGTACAGGCAAACCCACAGCTGTTTGCTACACATTGTAATTCATTTGAGAAAGATTTTTCAGCTCAGGCAGTTGTATTTCTAAATATTTTGGCACTTAAGGGAGCGATTTAGTCATCTGGAAAATGCAGAGCGGTGGAAAAATGCAGTGTCATGTGGTAAAAGGAGCACTTGTGGTGGAATCAGGAGAACAGGTTTGGGTTTTGTTTTTTTTTTTTTGATAATTCTCAGATGGAATAATTCTATCCTCAGAACTGAAGATCAAGAAAAGCTCTAGAAACAACAAGAACATCCAACCAAGTATCGAGTTACTAAACAGAAACAAAAAGCACATAATAAAAATCAATTAGAAAAAAAAAAGCGTAACAGAACTGAAATGTCATTCAAATCAGCTACCAAGGCAGTTTGTAAAGGAAAAACTCACCAAAAGTGCAAAGGGTCTCTGTAAGGAAAAAACACAAAACAAAACAAAACAAAAAACATTAGCGTCTACATGGAGGCATAAAAAGTGAAGGATGGGAAGACCTGAGATTTTTATTTTTATTTTATTTTTTTATTTTATTTTATTTGTTTTAGACCTGAGATTTTTAAAGATGTCATTTCTTACCACGTTGACTTATGCGGTGTAAAAATCTCAGCTAAAAAAAAAAAAGAAAAACCATCTCAGCCAATCAAAATTTTAATTACGTTTTTTAAACTTGACAATGAGAGACTAAAATTCACAGGAGAATGTCAGGCCCTCGCTGCCGACGAGCTCCCTTCCAAGGAACCAGCCCCGAATTTTGATTCTGGCTCTGCCCCTAATGATCTGTGAGACTTTAGGCGAGAAATACAACCTTTGTGGGGGTCTTAGTTTCCTCTTCTGTGAAGTGGGATAATCATGGTCCCTCCCTCAGAGCCCCGGAGCGAGGATCACGTGGACAAAGTATTTGAAAGTGTTTTATAAACTGTAAGACACTCTTCATGTTCTAACTGTGATTTTTTATTTTTTACTCCCCCAATGATGTTGGATAAATGTGACAATCAAGTGCTCTCATTTTGCAAAAATCAAACAAACAAAAAACACCTTTTCTCTTATTAAACTGAGGCACATGATGATTTGTAAATGCTGATCCCTTGGACTGGCCAGGAGAGCTCGCAGGCGCCGCTTGAGCCAGGGGAGCGGACCTGCTCGGGCACCCCTTGGTCACATGAACCGAGCACGGTGTGCCCTCCTCTGCACTCCTCCAGCCGAGTGTCCTCTCCCCTTCTGTAGAATGGGCGGTTTTGGACTTCGTGAGGTTTGAGAGAAAAGACTTTGGCGTCGTTACAGATCTCAGTGTGAACCCTGGTGTGTTGACCTTGGACGACGCACCCCCTCTTCTCCTGGCTCTCAGAGTCCATCAGATGGGGACAATAATGTCTTATTAAATATGAAAATAAATATTAAGTCCCTGAAACATAATAAATGCTTACTCACTGGTAGGTGTCGTAGTTACTATTATTACCATTATTACCTCTAAGGGCATCTGCAGCTCTCCAGTCTAGGATGCTGTGTCAGAGAAAGGCTGAAACAGGAAGAAAACAGAGGATTCCCTTAATAGGACTTGAGTTAGTATCGCAAGTGGGACATTTTCCTGGAAGACAGGCTGTGTTCACAGGGCCTTATATAACCTTGGTGACTCACAGCCAGAGTTCAGTGTGGCCCTGCCTCCTCGGAGAAAAGGCGAGAGAGGAGAGCAGAGCCCTGGTGCCCGACAGCGCAAGGCCCTGGTTGGGCCAGGGCAGCGGGGGCAGTTGATGGCCCCTCCAGCTAGATCTTTAAATTCTTGTAAAATGGGGGCGGCTGGTGGCTCAGTTGGTTTAGCGCCTGATGCTTGGTTTCTGCTCAGGTTGGAGCTCTGCATGGAATCTGCTCCAGATCCTCTCTCTCTCCCCAGGCCCTCCCCCGTGTGTGAGCACTCTCCCTCTCCCTCTCCTTCTCCCTCTCTCTCCTTCTCAAAGAAATAAATAAAATCTTTTTTAAAAAAACAAATTGTAAAATGTATGTTGAATGGAGGGGTTTTTTTTTTATGCAAAAAAAAGAAAAAAAAGAAAAAAAATTAAGATTTCACCAGTCTCGGATCAAGGGTCCCAATCTCCACTGGATGAGCCAGGCAGGTGTCCCTTGTGAAAGTACTTTTTGACGTCGGGGCCCTGGTGGCCAGCAGAAAGCCATGGTCCTCACCTTCCCTGGGGGCGGGACCCGGATGGGTCCGAATTGGGCAACTGTGTGGCTCCGGAGGGACGGCTGCAGCCTCAGGGCAAGGCGTAGGGGGAAGGGCGATTCTCACCAGGAACTGGTTTAGGAATGACTGTGACACGATGGTGGCCACGAGGTGTCAGGAGTCGGGTGCTCCGGGCTTCTGGGAGAGCTCCCCTCATTCCTGAGGCGGCCCCAGGCCCTTGGTGCGGCTGCAGTACGAGCCCTGTGGACGGGGCTTTCCTCTTCAGCTGCCACAGAAACAAATCACCACCAACGTGGTGACTTAAAACAACACAAATTACCCTCTTAAAGCCCTCGGGGGCAGAAGCGGCCCGGGCTGACCAGGGTGTCTTGGGGCCCTGCTCCCCCGGAGGCCCTGCTGCCCCGGAGGCCCTGAGGAATCCCTGTGGGGTGCCCCGGCGGCCAGACCAACCCCCCAACCCCCTGCAGCCCCCGCAGGCCCTGATCAGTCTGTCCCTCTGGTGTCACCTTTTAGAGAATATCCTGTAAACGAATCATGGACTTGGTAGCTTTTTAAATCTGGTTTCTTTTTCCTAAAATTATGCATTTGAAATTCATCAACGGGGCGCTTAGGGAGTGTGTTCCTCTTCTTGCAGGTGACATCTGATTCTGGAGACGTCTCCCTGTACCCACCAGGCGAAAGACGCTTGAGGTGTTTCCAGTCGTTGGCAGTTATGGATAAAGCCTCCACAAACGCTCAGGTACCACTAGGTTTTGTGTGAATATATGTTTTCATCTCACTTGAGCAAATACGTAAGAAAGGACTTGCTGGGTCACGTTGCAAATGTGCAGTAAACTTCCCAAGGGACGGCCAAACTGGCTTCAAAGTGGCCGTACCATTCTGTACTCCCGTTAGTCACGGATGAAAGTTCTAGTTGCCCCACATCCTCATCAGCATTCAGTATTGCATTTTTTTCTCTCTTAATTTTAGTCATTCTGACAGGTGGGCAGTGACCTAGCAACCCCGCTTCGACAAATCCATCACAGGGGCGCCTGGCAAAAATATGAAAAGGTGTTCACACGAGGCTATCCGTGCAGCTCCGTTTGTGATTGCAAGAGACTGGGAGCATCAGCAGAAGGGTGATTGAGGGGCTCAATCACTGGAGGCTCCGCTGGAAGAGCGTGTGACTCTCGATCTCAGGGTTTGAGCGAATATTCTTCAGATTACTTAAGAATTTCTAAAAATCTTTTTAAAAAAAAGAAAGAAGAGAAGACTAAATGAATGAATGAACTACGGTACAACCTCCAAGTGGAGTATTATGGAGCTGTACCAAGGAATAAGAAAATTCTCAATGACTACAGTGTGATGTCCAGGATATATTTTTAAGTAAAAAGGGAAATGTAACAAAATAATGTATAGAGTATGTAATCATTTAACTACAAATAAAAGAAGTGATGAAAATTTAATACAACATTACTATAGCAGAGAGTGACTAGATGGGAAAGGGTAAAGTAGAGTCTAGACTTTTAAAAATATGCCTTGGGACGCCTGGGGGACTCAGCGGTGCAGTGTCTGCCTCTGGCCCAGGGCGTGACCCCGGGGTCCCAGGATCGAGTCCTGCATCGGGCTCCCTGCATGGAGCCTGCTTCTCCCTCTGCCTATGTCGTCTCTCTCTCTCTCTCTCTCTGGGTCTCTCATGAATAAATAAATAAAATCTTAAAAAAAAAAAACAATAAAAAATATGCCTTATTTTGTAGGTTTAACTTTGGAGCCATATAAGTATTTTTACATGATTACAACAAAATTGAATTTAAAAAATCCTTAGACATCAAAAGTAAAATGAAATAAAAATGATCCTCCTTGTGCATTCAGTGGACGACATAACCACGTAAAACAACTTTGAGTGACTTTAAATCACCATCATTGGCCTCTGTATCCCTGAAGGGATGTATCCAAAGACACAAAAACATACGTGTTACGGGATTAAAAATAAGTGGTTACGTCGGTGTCTTTGAGAACTGAGGTATTCGGCATGGTGATACAGATTAGGGTCGGTGATGTTGCCATAATTCTTCTTTGGAATTAGAACTGTCAGTCCGAATATTTACACCTTTTATCTTTAGAAAATAATATGTATTTCCTTGCTGTGACCACTAAAAAGAATACAAATTAACAAAATCACACATTTTTAAGACACTCAGAAAAGGGACTGTTTTGTAGATTTGATGGCCCTAGGTATTGATTGTCAATATTTTCAGCTGTGATCATGATAATGCGGAGATTACTTTTGCAAGAAGAATGTCTATCTTTTAGGGATATATTCTGAAATATTTACAGAAGAAATAATGCAATGTCTAGGACTTGCCTCAAGATACATGCGAATGTGTGGATGATTCGGGGTGACCATGTGGTGATAGCTGCAGGAGCTGGGTGATGCGTAGGCTGTCGTCATTGTACTACTCTTTTTATTTTTACATGATTTAATTTTTTTTTCAAAAATAGTGTTTTTAAAAACAGGTGTGCGAACAAGCGTGTGGATATTATGTAAGGATGTGATGCTTGGAGCTGCTGCAGCCACCTTGTGATCATGAGCATGTAAGCCTGAAATGAGAGGATCCAAATTGATAGATACTTCATTTGCATAAATTCAAATTTGTTAAACTGGCTAATTATAAAGCTAGTAAGTGAGAAAATGAGGTAGTTTTGATGGATAAAAATATTGAAATTAGAGTTTCTCAATGGATATATGTGAGACTTCCTTGTTTGCAACTAATAGAAACTGTGGCTTACCTTAGGCAAGATTTGGAGATTTATTTTGGGCATTCAGGGCAAACGCATGGCATTCTAGTATAGAAATGCCACCGAGCTGCATGAGGAACTTAGCTCAGAGTGTAAAGTCTGGCAGCACTCTTTCTCCCTCTCGACTCTCACCGCCCTATCTTGTTGCAGACCAGCGTTCTTCGTTTTCCAGGCAACGTCATAGAACACATGCACGTTCAGAGCGTCTGGTTTTGCACACCCAGAGAGAGGCTGATTTGTCCCACCTGGACCCTGTTCCAAAAATTCTGGAGGAAAAGATTGACTGGTCCAGAAGCTGAGGTTGTCCTACCCAAGAAGAAGGGCCCAATTCTAGGTCAGTCATGGCCAGGGTCCACGGTGTGTGCAAAATGGCCGATCCGGTGGTCTCTGGGGTGTTCACGTGAATGGAGAGAGTGGGAAGGACAATTCCCCGAGATGCGGGGTGGGAAGCAACTGGGCAGACGGACGGAAGGTATGTAGAGTCGGGCCCGATCATGAAGCTTCCAGTGGGTGCAGACATGGGTGAGCATGATGACTTGGACGGGCTTTACTCTGGTCGACTTAAAGCAAATGAGCAAGTGCAGAAGACAAGCGTGGGACAAGGACACAGGTGAGGTGGCTCGGCTCTCTGCTGCTCCTGGGTCGTCACAGAGACTTGCTCAGGTTTGGGGGTCAGTATCGTCTCCAAGGAGTGAGGAACCGGCCAGGCCCAAGGCGCTCAAGCCATGACCCTGCGGGGGCAACTACCCGTTCACTCCCAGCACCGTCCGACATTGGTCTCACGGAGTTCTGTTTCCCACCACGCCGCCGGCCTACCCTGGCCCACCTGGTGCTCTAGACAACGGCAGCGTGACAGCTGGAGCCTCCAGCTGTGCAGCTTCTTTTTTTCTTTTTTTTTAAGACTTATTTATTTATTTATGATAGACACAGAGAGAGAGAGAGGCAGAAACACAGGAGGAGGGAGAAGCAGGCTCCATGCAGGGAGCCCAACGTGGGACTCGATCCCGGGTCTCCAGGATCACGCCCTGCGCTGCAGGCGGCGCTAAACCGCTGAGCCACCAGGGCTGCCTGGGACCCAAGATTTAATAAGTGGGAAAGAATCATGTTATCAAACGAACTCACTGGTTACCTTGTGGGCCTAGTGAACCACAACGTCAGCACCACTTGGTTGACAAGATTCTGACAATGAGTCGCTGATAAAACAAACCAAATCTACCCCACTGCCCCCCACTCCTGCCCCTCCCGGGGACCCTGACCAACAAAGGTGGCGCACCGGGACCGCAGTCGTCAGGTAGCTAGGAGAACGAATGCTGTGCAACGGCCGATTAATAATAATGAACGTTTGCATGGAAATAAATAAAGTGCTTCCACATTCTTTATTTGATCTCCGATAAGCCCATGAGTGAGGCAGGAAGGTGTTATTTTTTATAAAGGAGGAAGTGGAGTCTCAGAGAGGTGCCACGAGCTGTCCAAGCTGGTGATAAATGAGAAGAAAACAGGCCTTGGTCTTTGCTCAATCCTTCCTTCATCCTTCTCTCCTTCCTCCCCCCTTCTTCCTCCCTTCCCCTTCCCCTTTCCTCCCCTTCCTCCCCTCCTCTTCTCCCTCCCTCTCTCCTTACATCCTTCCATGAGCTTGTGTTGATTCCTACAGTGACTCAGGCCCTAGGCTTGGAACTGGGGCTCGGAAGATAAATGAGACGTGGTTAGTGCTTTGAAAGAACAGAGTAGAGGAGACAGATGTCTCCAGGGCTAAACATAGACAAAGAGTGGAGTCATCACAGAGGGAGGGAAGACACTTAAGTGGACCTTGAAGGGTAAGTGGCATCACCAGGAGGAAGTAATGGAGCCGGGAAGGGCCCCCTGGGCAGAGGGAGCAGAGGGAGCAGAGGGAGCAGAGGGAGCAGAGGGAATAGGGGCCTGAGAAGATCCAGATGCCCCGAGTAGTGGTGAGGAGGGTGGGGAGGATGCCCGGGGTCCCAGGATGGGGGCAGTGAGCTGGAGCCAGCTGAGGAGGGCCTGGGAGGCTGTCCTGGGAGGCCTGGAAGGCGGTGGGGCCCCCGAAAGTGCCTGAGCAAGGGGGTGACTGTCATGGAAAGAGCCATCCCTGGCCGCTCTGGTCTGGCGGCTGCTCAGGGTGAGGTCAGCCTGGACGTGCGGAGAACAGTCAAGAAGCTGATGCAAAGACGACAGGACCTGAGGCAGCGGGGCCGGGGGCGGAGGCTGCAGCTGTCAGCGGCTCCTGCCATTTAGTTCCTTCCTGATGACGCGTCCTTCCTGCTCGTTCCCTGCGGACCGTGTCCTCCGCGTCGCCTCTCTGGGCCAAGAGCGCTTTGCCCTCGTCCTGCCTTTCGCCGGGCAACAGCGCCTCGTTCTTCCCTCTTCTCTGGAGCCTGGGTCGCTCCGCCAAGACGGTCAGGGTGAGCAGCGGCCCCCGGAGTGCTGGGGACCCCCCTCAGGGGGGTCCTTCCCGGGGTCAAAGCCTGTCGCGTCTGGACAGGTGCGGGCAACGAGGTGGCTAGAGGCTGGTTGATGGTCCAGCGGCTGTTTTCTTAGGAGAAAAAGGTGGATTTTAGGGAGTGAGAATAATGAGGTCTAAGGTCAAAGGGAAGCAGAGATGCGGGCCTCGCCCAGCACCCGGTCGTGGGTTCACCTGAACCCAGGCCAGCGTGGTCCCGCCCCGGGTCCCTCTGTTCAGCTAGCCCCAGCGGTGTCACTGTCCCCAGAGGGACTTTGGGACCTTGGTCTGCAGACGCTCCTACAGTGACCGGACCTCCTGGAGCCGCCGCTGTGCTTGTGTAACTGTCTACATGCCTCCCTTTGCTCATCCCCATTGTTTGTTTTCCATTTTTGTAAAGACTTCATTTATTTTAGAGAAAGAGACGACACAGGGAGGGACGGAGAGGGAACGGGACGGAGGGAAAACAATCTGCACACTGAGCGCAGGGCCCGGCCTGGGGCTCGATCCCACACCCCAAGGCCACGGCCTGAGCTGAAACCGGCGGTCGGGCCGAGCCTCCCAGCGCCCTGGTGTTGGTGTTTTAGAGTCAACTCTCTCTAATTGAAGAACCGCATCCGCCGAGCCTGTGCTCATTTTTAAAGCATCTATTTGTGATTTTTTAAAAAATTCATTATTCAAAACCTAGTACAGGGCAGACCGGTCAGTCCTCCCCAAAGCGTCCAGTGAACATTTCCCCAGGGTGGGCAGGTCTCAGGGGAACGGAGGTAAATCGGGGTTAGTTTGCAGCAAGCAGAGCTCACAGCCCACTGGGGGCGTGGGGTGGGCGCAGAGAGAGGCAGTTATTGTCTGGAACGTTCTAAACGCAAAGCGCACATTCAACCCACACCTGCTGGCGCCCGGGCCGGCCAGGCCCTGTGGGCAGCGGGGACGCAGTTCCCGAGCCTAAGTGCTAAGGGACGGGCAGGGCCCAGAGGGGTGAACGGTGTTCCTGGGCTCGGGGAGGGACGGCAGCATTTGAGTGGGGCTGGGAAGGAGAAGTGGGGTATGGGCCGGCCAGGAACAGGGTGGCAGGAAATGGAGCCGCAGGGGTCCTGGGACCCTCGGGTCCCGGGGGGCGGAGGCTGCATGGCTGGTTGCTGGTCACCCCTTCCCACGCTTCGACCCTCGGGCTCTTGGAGCCTCGTGGCCACCGTCACCTGGGGCGTAAGTGGAGGCCGCGGGGGCGCAGGGCCCGGTGAAGGCTGCGGGGGCCGCCGCTGCCCCTGCCCGTCTCTGCCTCCCCCCGGCTCGCTCGTGGACAATCACACGTGAGAAAAGACAAGTCAGTTGTGGGCCACTATGAAGGAGGCAAGCCGTCCCTTGGCCTCGCCGCCTGCCGTGGTGACCGGGGGCCCGTGGGTCCCAATGGGTGGCCTGTCCCCACGCCGTGCATGTGCGTGTGTGTGAGCGACTGTGTGCAGCGCGTGCTCGGGGGTCGGGTCGCCAGCAAGTCGCAGCCCCCTTCGTGAGAAGCCATCGGGCCTGGGGGGCTGCTGCGCTGCTGTGCTGCTGTGCCGAGAGGTCGCCCCCACGGGTGCCCTGGGATGGGGGATCGAGGCTTCACCCGGGGTGGTCAGCAGCCCTCGAGGCTCTGTGGGTGAGCGGATCGGGGGACCCGCCGGAGTCGCCCTGGGGTCCCCGTCCCATCTCGGAGGGGGTGAGCTCATCTGGTCCAATGCCACTCCCCTGCTGCCCTTCCACCCGGTGGTGTGGCCGCCCTGGCCCGTCCCGGCCGGCGCCCAGGCCAGGCTCTCGCCCGAGCCTCCGCTCGCAGACTGTGCCCGGGGGACGCCCGCGTGTCAGCTGCAGCATCTGGGGGCCCATGTCCGCGTGTCAGCTGCAGCACCCGCACATCTCCACTGGGCGGGCGGCTGGGAGTCCCCCGATGGGGCGTTGGGGGTCGGTGCAGGGCTGGCCGCGGGGCAGCAGGCGGTCGTGCCTGGGTCGTAGCTGAGCAGCCACAATGCCCTGCTCCCGCCCGGCTGCTGGGTGCTAAGCCTCGGCCCCGAAGCCGCTGCTCCTCCTGCTCCGCAGCCTCCGTGAGCTTCACGTCTCCCTCCTTTTTGGTCATTGGGCCTGACTGGCTCCTGGGCCAGCGGGGGCAGTGGCCGCAGACTCCCCATCGCCACTCTCATCCCCCTCCTCCCATCCTCCCTTCCTCCCACCTCCTCCCCCTCTTCCCCCTCCTCCCCCTCCTCATTTTGGGAAAAGCCTCTCCCCCTCCCGCCCCACAGTCCTTCCTTCTCTCTCCTGGCCCGTCCCCTGCTTCTCTGACAGAAGCCCAGGGGACCTGTTGAATCCGGAGCCTGCCCCTGTCACAATGACCAAAAGCAACAACAGACCAAAAAGAAAGAGCCAAGGCTCCCCTGTTCCGAGGGTTAGGGGGACTCCACGCAGAATCGGCACCAGGGGGAGGACCTTTGCGGGACAGAGAAGGGGGTCGGCCGCGCCGTCTGCTCCCCGGGTCCGAGCCATCCTGCGCCCATGCCTGGGCCAGACCCCTGGGCCCAAGCCCCCCCAACCCCCGGGCCACCCCTCTTGCTCTCCTTCCTGTTCTCGCCCCTAATGGCCGGTGCCCCCAACTGCAGGGTCCTTGCTTACGCAATCGTCTCTTGGCCGCCGGCCCTGACCCCCGACCCCCCTCGGCTGGGCTCTGGCCTCACGCATGTCCAGCAGACCCCGCCGACCACCGTCCTTCGCGCGGGAGCAGCCTCCTGCGGGGCGGATGCTTCTGGCCCCTCAGTGACAAGGACACACAGACTTCTGTGGCTCGCGCCCCAGGTTTCCTTGCTATCGTTGTTCTTAGTTTGGATAAATGACGCATTCACGTGGTTTAAGATTCCAAGGCAACAAGGGTGCACACAGAAAAGCCCGTGTGCGCCACCTTCCAGCCACCAGGACTCGCCCCGGGGGGACCCAGGAGGGACCCCTGACCCCTACGTCCGCTCACGAAGTGTTCAGTACAAGGGCAAGCAAACGCATGTGTCCGTCCTTTCTCCTCCCCGTTATTCTTCATACACCCGGGGCTTCCCACACATGCTCATTGGCGCCGTGTTTTTCTCACGTAGAGATAGAGCTACGGCTTGGGGAGGATTTCCAGTGAATGCACATTACGCGACCTACGTAAAGAAGCCTCGGTGGATGGGCGTGGAGCTGCCTTCCAGTTCTGTGCTGCTCCGGGCGGCCCTGCCCTCGAAACCTGTACGTGTGCCATTTGCACACTTTGGGGGCGCACCTGTTAATGGAAATCCCTGGAGGTGGGGTCACTGGCTCACCGAGAGTGGTAACCGCTCCAGGTGCCCGTCCTGGGCTCGTCCCGGCTCGCTCTCTCGCCGGCCATGAAGAGGCTCCGCTTCCTACAGGGCGCTCCACGTGTGTTCCTAGGAATCCTCTGGGCCGCCTGCAAGTTGGGTGGGACGGAGAGGCCCTCGGGGTCCCCGGGAGCGGGGTGCTGGGTCCCGGGTACCGTGGGCGAGGGAGCGTCACTCCGTGGCCCGAGGAGGCTTCGTGAAGGTGGGGCTGGTACCGAAGCAGGAGCTCGCCGGGCAGGGGGAAAGGCCTGTGTGGCCCTGTCTTCCTGGCATTTTACTCCTAAGAGGTGTTCGGGGACACCTGAGGGCGCGCTCTGCAGCGTCAGCCCTGAGAGCGGAGACCGGAGGGCCATGCGAGGGTCGGGTCCACGCGGACGAGTGCTGCGGAGAAGCAGAGTGGCCGTCACGCTCGCCGCCAGACGGGGCCCTGGTACCAGCAGCCGGCAGCGACTGCCTGTCACGCGCGTCGGTGAGGCCCGTTGATCCCATACGCCGACCCCTGCGTGGGGCGCTGTCGTCTCCCACTTACAGGTGAGAACACGGAGGCTCCGCGGAGACGAGAAGCCTGGCACAGGCGCACGACAAGGGAGCGGCAGGGGTGCGCGAGGGCCCGTGGCTCCAGAGTGTCCCCCTGACCTGCCGGGGACCCCGCTGACCCCACAGCCCCGCAGGTGTCGCTGGGAGGAAGTGGTTACGGCTGCTCGCACGTGAGGCTGAGGAAGTTGTATGATCCTTTTTTGGAGGAAATATAGAAAATCTATCACGGCAGGGAAAAACGTGTGCTAAATAATATAACGGGGGGGAAGCTGCACATGTGATGGTTTATCTATTTATTATTATCATTATTAAACAATATTTTATTTATTTATTCATGAGAAACACACACGCACAGAGACAGAGAGAGGGAGGCAGAGACACAGGCAGAGGGAGAAGCAGGCTCCATGCAGGGAGCTCGACGCAGGACTCGATCCCGGGACCCTGGGGTCACGCCCTGGGCTGAAGGCGGCGCTAACCGCTGAGCCCCCGCTGCCCACGTGCTGGTTTAGATGTGGTGACCGCAGCCGTGCAAAAATAGAAACGGCTGTGGGTGTGTTGACTTTTCTATCCAGAAAATTGTAGGACGTCCCGGGTTTGCTTCTGGTTGTTGTCAGTCCTATATGGGTTGCTGTGTTCTGACTTCAGGAAAGTTGGGGAAATATGTCTACTTTATTAAAATTAAAGACTATATATATATATATTTAAAGATGTTATTTATTTATTCATGAGACACACACAGAGAGAGAGAGAGAGGCAGAGACACAGGCAGAGGGAGCAGCAGGCTCCATGCAGGGAGCCCGACGTGGGCCTCGCTCCCGGGACCTGGGATCACGCCCAGGGCCGAAGGTGGAGCTAAACTACTGAGCCACCCGGGCTGCCCAAGACTATATATTTTTAAAGTTTTTATTTACTTATTTTAGAAAAAGGAGCGTGTGCGTGCGTGTGGGGAGGGGAGGGGAGCGGCAAGCAGACGCGTGCTGATCGCAGCCCACGCCTGAGCTGAAACCAAGAGCCGGGCCCTTAACCGACTGAGCCCCCCAGGTGCCCCAAAACTAAAGACTATATTGAAGACATTTTCAGTAGTTATTGTATTTTTGATACCGTGAACATCTAAATCTATTACGGAGCAAACACTGGGATCTCGGGATATAATGACTAATACACATTTTGGTCTTTCTCCCTGGCTCCTGACCAGAGAGACCTGAAAACCTTTGTAATTTCCTTAGTGATAAAGGTTCTGGGAGCACCTTTTGTTCTAATATTTGTTCTTTGACCCTCGTGTCCGACACAGGATTCCTAAATGCCTTGGGGCTGCCCAGGGAACAGGAGCATCCAGTGATGTAGTGAGGAGACTCCGGGCCCCCACCCCCGACCCCCCACGCCCCCCACCCCCCCTGCCCCGAAATTCAGGTGGGGGCCGGAAACCAGAAGGCCCAGGCCCTGAACCCCTGAACTCGGAGGAGGGTGGGGACTGAGTTAATAATTGATGGAGCAGGATGAGAAAGCCTCCCTGCAAATCCCTGCCCCCGGGTGGGGTGCTTACAGTCTGCTGCTTCCGGAGGTGCTGAGGGCTTAGTGCCTCCCGAGGGCGTGGCCGCCCGGCACCTGCTCCGTGCGGGCCTTTACCTGCAGCCCCTGACCTAGTGAGTCCAGCATTTTCCTGAATTCCGGGAGCGTCCCAGCGGGTCATCCACCCCGAGCCGCGGCCGGTGAGAACCTTTGCTGCCTGGGGGCCGCCGCTTGCTGGCACCTGGACCCTAACCTGGGGGCCCTGATGCTGACCGGATGGCGCGGCGCCCAGCTGGGTCACGGGCCGGCGGCGCGGGGAGCCGTTCCCTGCACACGCACCAGTGTTGTCACGGGCAATGACATTTTTGTTTTAACTATGAAACTTGGAAAACCCAAGGGGTGATACTTGATACAAATCCAGGAGGTTAAGGAAGCAGAGGTTTTCAGAGGGTATCGCGGCCTCGCTAATTAACGTAAATTGATATCCATGTCCTGCTGCTCACTCGGGGGCCGCTGCCGTCATTGGATTTCTGCGGTGATTGTTCCTTAAAGGTTAGCCTCGCCCTCCACGTGATAGTTTTCCAGGGGCGCCGGGCGCCGAATCGGGAGGGGGCCCAGGATTGTTCCAGGGACCGTAACAGCTCTGACTGGTGGTTGCAGACACGTCACGTGGAATTCCTTTACTTGCTCATTTGTTCATCCTGCCTTCCCGTTAGGTTTTTTTTTTTTTTTTTTTTTTTTTAACTCATTTCACTCACTCACCCATTCCCTCAGTCCCTGCTCCCTGACCTATCCTGCGCCCACTGTGCCAGCTTCTGAGCTGGGCGGGAGCAGCAAGTGGCCCGTGACACTTGTCCCCGCCCAGGAAGGCTTCGCGGGCAGAGAAACATGAACGAGCAGTGGTGATTCCAGAAACTCCAGAGCTGCTTCTCTGCGTCCAGGAGGTGTGCTCGGCCGCTGGGCACTGTCACGGCCGCGACAGAGAGCTGTGCGGTCCTGCCCCTGCGGCGCTCCCGCTGGGTCATGGGGCCAGGAAGCAACCAGGAAGAAAACCCTTAAAAATTACCATTACTGGGCAGCCCAGGGCCTCCGGGGTGGAGCGGTCGCCTTTGGCCCAGGGCCTGATCCTGGAGACCCTGGATCGAGTCCCGCATCGGGCTCCCTGCATGGAGCCTGCTTCTCCCTCCGCCTGTGTCTTGGCCTCTCTCTGTGTCTCTCATGAATAAATAAATAAAATCTTTTTAAAAAATAAAAAAAGGGGCGCCTGGGTGGCTCAGCAGTTGAGCATCTGCCTTCGGCCCAGGGCCTGATCCTGGAGACCCGGGATCGAGTCCCGCGTCGGGCTCCCAGCATGCAGCCTGCTTCTCCCTCCACCTGTGTCTCTGCCTCTCTTTCTTTCATGAATGAATAAATAAAATTCTTTTTAAAAAAATTTAAAAAAAATCCCTGAACCATCATTTCTAAGGGGATTAAGCAGCATTCTGGGACGAAGAATAACAGGCCAGATTTTCTGGGCAGTGAGGGACACGTTCACCGGGAACTGTGGGAGCAGGGAGGGGCAGCTAATGCGATGCACCCGAGTAGTCAGGGAAGGCCTTGCCAAGGGTTTCCCCCCAAACAGAGTCTGCAAATGTAGGGAAGAGTTCAACGGGGTGGAATGCAGCGATGGGCAATCCCAAGGAGAGAACTGGGGTGCAAGGACTCGGAGGAGCCAAGGAGACAGCAGGATCCACTCCCTGGGAGGTTGGCAGGTGCCTCGGCGACAGGTGGCAGAGAGGATGAGACGAGGCTGGAGAGACAGGGCAAGGCCACACCCGGGGCCACCATGCCAGGCGGGAGCAGCTGGCCGTGTGTCTGGGCGGGGGGGTAAAACGGAAAGCCCTCCGAGCCATGGCCCTCGGCACGTAGGATCCCCGTCGCGTGGGTCCGTAATGCCAAACCGGTTGCATGTTATGCTGTGATTACATTGTATGCATGTAAGACGCATCGTAGGCTGCTTGCTGAAGATTTAACCGCTTTTCTTTTTTTCATTTCTAGAGAAAGAGGAACTTAAAAGTCCTCTTGGGGTAATCCACCTTTAGCTGCCTAAAGGCTGCTCCTTCACCTTTGCGGGGCACGTGGAGGGCATCTGGAGGCATGTAACAGGGCACTTTGGGCTCCCTCCAATCGTGGCGGGTACACAGGCATCCGGGGGCCACCCTGTGCTCCGGAGCCCTTGGCAGGCCGGGACCTCGCAGGGCAGCTATGGGGGAAACCGGGTGCGCGTGGGCCGCTCAGCGACGGAGCCAGACACTCACAGAGGCCGGGGACCAGCTGTGCAGGTCGTCGTCTGTGGGGGAGAGTTGGGGGGGTTGTGGGGGTGGGTGCCCCCACCCCCTCCCTGGCGCTGGGGAACCCTGGAGAGACAGCCCCTGGGGGGGGGCAGGGGGCTCCTTGCTGGTCAGGCACCGGGTTTCTCAAGTCTGTGGGTTTGATTTGAAAAACAAAGAAGTGAAATGACGTCCTGCCCTGGGAGATAAGACAGGGAGAGGGAGGTGACACTGGAAGGACAGCTCGCTAGGTCCTAGAGGGCCGGGCTCCCCTGGGCCCAGCGCGGCAGGAGCTGGGGCTGAAGAGCCCCTAGGTTTTGCGGGTGTAGCCCCTCCCGGGGGTGGTTGCAGATGGGACAATGGAGGCCCAGAGGAGTGAGCGACTTGCCCTGGATGATTCTGCGAGAAGGAGGCAGGACAGGGGGTGACCTCAGGTGGCCCAGTCCCCTAGGCAGAGCTGCTCAGGCTCCAGCAAAGGGCTGCTATGGTGCAGTGAGGGGGTGAGGAAGGAGAAGGGGGGTGGGGGGGCAGAGGGGAGGGGGGCAGGGAGAGGGGAGACGATGCAATGGGGAGGAGGGAAGGGCAGCGCCCAGACCCACGTCTTAGACCTTCATTGCGGGTCTTTGTTTTTTCTCTAAGTTTCTCCACGTCCCAAAGAAGGTGCTGCTTTGCCGGCCTGATTGTGTTTCCACCACAACTTGGGCCCGCGACACAGCACAAGATTCAGAAAGAAAAAGAGCAAGCCCATTGCTGCGTGTTGTGATAATACGAGTCTGTGTCCCCCCCACCCCCCCCACCCCCGCGGTGACCTGCGGGGACAGCCCTGAACGCCTTCTGCTCCGCTGAGCCCAGGGGGGCGGCCGCCGTCCAGGAACAGCTGGGCCGATTTGCCGATTCATGTAGAACAAAGGCGGCTCTTCTGCTGGTCGGGGCGGGCGTGGGGCCAGCGGGGCCTGGCCCCTCGCTGGGAAGCGGCTTCTAGAGCGGCTGCCAACAGTGTCGGTGCCCTGCATGCGCCCGGCCCCGCGCCCCGGAGCCTGGCTCCGCACTGACGTCCAGCTGTCTGTCCCAGCTCTGCCACGTCCGGGCGGTGCAGCCCAGCAGGTGCTGTCCTGCTGCTGCCTGGTCCCCCGTTCTGGAACTGTGCCCTGGCCGCACACGCGCTGGCACCTGCTCACTCCTCCTACGTGCCCCCACGGCCTGGCCCGGGCCCCCGAGGGATGCCAGCGATGTTCCCAGAGCCTGTTCCACGCAGCCAACGGCGGACACGGGTCAGCTCATTTCCTTTTCCCACAGCTCTCGGAGGTGGGCACAGTTATCACGCAGAGCTGGGGGGCCGGGAGGTGTCCTCCGAGGCCTGGCCCACCGCCCTGGCTGCGGTCTTCTTGGCGCCCATCGAATCCCCGGCCTCCTTCCCACCCACCCGAGCTCCTTTATCTTAGTTCCTCTCTCAGCCCACTGGCAGGGTCTGTTCCCCGGGCCACAGGCCTGCGGCCTACGGCTGATCCATCCCTCTGCCCTTGGCCCTGAGCGGAGGGCTTGGCACGTAACTAGTGCTCAGAAAAGCAGTGAGTAAATAATAAGTAAGGAAAAAACACAGACCGTGAACTTCTTCTGTGGGTACATCAGAGAATGCGAGAAAAGCACTGCCTCAAAGACTTTGTTTTTGGTGCCTGTGTGCGTGTGCAAGTGCGTGTGTAAGGGGTTTTATGAGTTACCTCTTATTTCTAAGCCACAGCAGTTTATAACCTTTCCTAAAATAGAGCTACAGTTCTTAACCCCGAATACCTTCCATATGAATAAATGGGGGGGTGACCACAAAGCACCGTGCAAAGCAAACGACGCCTGATCCCCAAGGAGAGGCTGCCCCACCCCCCGACTGTCTTCATTCGGGCTCCAGGAGGAACCTGGGCATCGGGGGCGCATCTGGGCTCAGATTCCAGTTCTCCCCCAGCTGTGGAAACGCAGGCAGGTTGTGTATGTTTTCTGAGCCTGTTCCTGTATTCGGGACATTGAAGATCACGCCCCGCTAAGAGGTGCTTCTAAGGCTTCACTGACTGGCAGAGTAAGGGGACCAGTAAGCACCGCTCACCCGGGAGTTATAATTTTTTTTTTAATAAAATAATTTTTATTGGTGTTCAATTTACCAACATACAGAATAACACCCAGTGCTCATCCTGTCAAGTGTCCCCCTCAGTTATAATTTTAAGTTTAGTTTTTATCGACACCAGGCAAGCCGCGGACAGGCAGCTGGGGGCGGGGGGGAAGCAGCCGTGGCCCCCCCTGCCGGACCAGACTCCTTCCTCCTCCCTCCTCCCGGCTCATCCTCCTCCAGCCTCCACACCTTTGCTCCTTTGTGCCTGGAGCAGAAGAGGACGCTGTCCTCACCTGTCTCAGCCTTCCTGTGGCCACGTGGCACTGCCTCCCCTGCCTCCCCCTCCCTCCCCTCTCTCTCCTCTCTCCCCTCCCTCCCCTCCCCCCCCCCTGCTCTCCAGCTACAGGTTATGTGGGAGCAGCCAGGTGTGTGCAATATGACCCTGTCTCTCTGGCCACAGTCACTGGGTGAGGGGTAGGCGTCTGACCCAGGTCAGCCGGGGGCCACGGACGGTCACCCAGCCCCATGGTAAGGGCCATCTGGCGGGAAGCAGACACGCTTGTCCCATTTTGAGGCAGGATAACGAGAGATGCGTAGAGACAGGAGATGGAGTCACCCCGGTGCTCAGGCCCGCCTCTGCACTCCCCCCGGGCGGCTGCACCCCTGCCCCGAGGGCTCTGCGGGGTGTGCAGGGTCCCCAAGAGCCCCACGTCAGCGCATCCTCGCACACATCCTGACTTGCGCTCTGCTCTGGGAACCCGCTGTAGGGGACTCCAGGCTCCCTAGACGCTCGCCCTGATAGCTTCTTTTCCCGAGGCGAGCTTCAGGAAGGGCTGCATCCTAGAGCCCTAGGGCACCTCGAGTTCTTGAGTTCTTCCCTGGCCAGTCCATCCTGCTCTCTGAGTTTCTCGGCACTCATTTGCCCACATCCGTCACCCCATTTAACGAAGGTCCCACGGGCGTTCTCTGTGGAAGGTGGTCACCTCCAGATGGTGGTCTTAGCCTTCACAGGCGGCCAGTCCTCACAGGCCCAGTGAATTAACCATGGTCATCATGTCCCAAACTTTATTTCCGAATTCTGCTTGGTTTTGGTGTCCATCCCTGATACTGTCAACTGTTTAGGGGGTGGGGTGGGGGTTATGGTACCAACACAGGTGCCACGTGAGGCCCCACTCCTGTGAGTGGGAAGAGGCATGCTCACAAAGGGAAGCAACACCCCCAAATTATCTGGGTGTGGCCTCACTCCTGGGGGAGGTGGTGGGGAGGTGGTCTTCTGGCAAAAGGATCCATCAAAGTCCTTCCTTGAGAGGGGATCCATGTGCTCCAGGACAGAGGACATCCACTCTGAAGGTGAGGATCCAGAGCAGAAAGGCCTTACAGATGCCCAGAGCCAGCGGGGAGGGGGGTACAAACAGGAGTCTGGAAAGATGAGAAAATGACACCAAGGCACAGGGGACTTGTTAGCACCCACGCGAGGCCACCTGGGCCCTCCCTGACTAGCCGGCCAGGCCAAGATCTATCTATCCTGGCCAGCTGTGGAGTCGCAGCGCAAAGCACTAGAAGTTGCTCGGCCCTCCAGTACAAGTACCTGCTTATGGTCGTCGTCGTCATCCTCATCATTTTCCCTTATTTTTGGTGGCAGCCCACGCGCACATGCTTCTCCAGTACCAAGTGGGGCCGGCACAGGGCTCTGTGCGTGAAGCTGTGCTCCGCTGGCCTCAGTCTCCCCAGGTCTACAGCGAGGGCTTGGGCCAGATGCCCTCTAACACCTCCTCCACCTCAGTCCAGTACCCTCCAGTTCCACGGAGATGCAGATTCAGGTCACAGCATGACTGTAACTACTAGAGACACAGAAGGGGCGAGGGGGGTGGGGGGAGGAGGGAGCTGGGGTCTCCCAGGTGCTGTGGCTCCGGGGCTGCTGCTCGGTGGGACAAACAAACCCCAGGAAGTGAGTATGTGTTCTTGGTCGGTCCGCTCTGGTCCCCAGAACTGGCCATCTGACCTGGTGCATCCTAGTGAGGGGAGATTCCCGGGAGCCGAGCCCCGCAGCCAGGTGGGAGTGATCTGGTCTGGGCGACAGTGATCTGGTCCAGGCTGGAGTGATTTGGTCCAGGCAGAGTGATCTGGTCTGGGTGGGAATGATCTGGTCCAGGCGGTAGTGATCTGGTCCACGCAAGAGTGACCTGGTCTGGGCAGGAGTGATCTGGTCCAGGTGGGAGTGATCTGGTCCAGGCTGGAGTGATGTGGTCCAGGTGGGAGTGATCTGGTCCAGGCTGGAGTGATGTGGTCCAGGTGGGAGTGATCTGGTCCAGGCTGGAGTGATGTGGTCCAGGTGGGAGTGATCTGGTCCAGGCCGGAGTGATGTGGTCCAGGTGGCAGTGATCTGGTCCAGGTGGGAGTGACCTGGTCCAGGCCGGAGTGATGTGGTCCAGGTGGGAGTGATCTGGTCTGTGTGGGAGTGATCTGGTCCGCGTGGGAGTGATGTGGTCCAGGCTGGAGTGATCTGGTCCAGGTGGGAGTGATCTGGTCCAGGCCAGAGTGATGTGGTCCAGGCTGGAGTGATCTGGTCCAGGCTGGAGTGATCTGGTCCAGGTGTCAGTGATCTGGTCCAGGCTGGAGTGATCTGGTCCAGTGGCCTGCTGGGTGAGTCTCAGTGACTGCAGGAGGCCAGGCTGCCCGGCTGCTGAGCTGCTGGGCCAGTGTCCCGCCCGGTGCCATCGGAGCCATTGCTCGGGCTGTTTCTCAGATGCACCTGAGATACTGCTGAGATGAAGAAAACACTACTTTGTTTAAAAGCCACCGTGTGCTCGTCTATTTTGATAAGGTGGATTTTCTCAATCACCTAAGATAATGTCTGCGTCACACTGGTGACAGCTCCGTGGGTGGAGAGTCCACAGCACCTGCGGGTGCAGAGCCTTCCCGGGGCCCAGGGCATCGGCGACCCATGGGGTGGGGGGGTCAGGACACTGCTGTGGCCGCTGGCCCGGAGCTGCGGCTGCTGGTCAGGAGCTCCCCGCAGGGCGTGTCCACTCCAGGACCTCAGGGCGCTTTCTTTTCCTCGAGGTCCCGTTTGAAGGACAGGACAGGGGTGCGCTTGGCATCTCGCGTTCTCCCTTTCTACTGGGGCGGGGACACGGTCTCCCTCCCTTCGTCCAGGGGGTCTCGCCGCTGGCGCCTCCCCTTCCGCGGTCTCCCTCCTGGGCTCCCTGGGCTGGGTGCCCGGTGCCCCCCCCCCTCCGCCTCCCTCCCCTTCCCCCCTCCCCCGCCCTCCCCGGCCCGCCCTCCTCCTCCTCCTCCCCGCCCTCCTCCTCCTCCCCGCCCTCCCCGCCCTCCTCCCCCCTCCCCGCCCTCCTCCCCGCCCCGAGGGCCGCCCCGCCCCGCCCCGCCCCCGGGAGCCCCCGCCCGCCCGGAACCGTCCGCGCCGCCGGACCCCGCAGCCCCGTCGCCAGCGCCGGCCGCAGGTAGGGGAGGGGCGGGGAGGGGCGGCCGCGGACGTGCTGGGGCTCCGGGGCCGCGGGGTCGGCGGGGGCGGGGCGGGGGCGCCCCGGGTGCGGGCTCCGGAGCTGGCGCTGGCCCCGCCGCGGAGGGAGGGAGGAGGGAGGAGGGAGGAGGGAGGGAGGAGGGAGCGGGGTCCCCGGCCGCCCCGACCCGGCCCCACGCGCGATGCTCGCCCCGACCTCCCCTCGCCGGCCCGGGGCGCGGACGCTCGGACCCGGACCCGCCGACCCCTCCCCTCCCCTCCTCCCCCTCCCCCTGCCCCCCGCTCCCTCCCGGCTCTCCCTGAGGCCCCCGAGCGCGTGGCCGTGACCGCAGCCCCCCCCCGCCCCCCAGCACCGAGCACCGAGCACCGAGCACCGAGCAGGGACCCCGGCCTCTGGGCGCCGCGGGGAGGGGGGGGGCTCGTCCGCACCTGCCCAGGCGCAGCCCCTTCCTCCCCGCCAGAGCGGCCGCGGCCCTCAGCACCCGCCCCCAGGAGCCCCGGGGTCAGGGCGGTCCTGGGCAGCCCGGCCCGACCCCCCACCTGCGGGGCTTTTCCCTCTTTCTCGCATCCGCTCCCCTTCGCCCCCACACACCTGGGGTGCGGGCGGCGCTTCCTGGGGATGTTGGGGGGACGGGCTTGGAGCGAGAGGGATGGGATGCGGGACGGCACCCAGCTCCCCCGAAACCCCCCTTCCTTTCTGAGGCCTTCTATTTATAAATGCCGGGGAAACTGTAAACAGCCCGGGAGCTTGGGTTGGCACCGGCCAAGAAAGTTTGTGTGTGAATCAGGGAAGGAAACTTTACTCCAGAATTTTCCAGCCTTTTTTTATTATGGACTAGCAGGAACCTAGGGAAAGCACCTAGGAAAGCGGGCAGCTCCCAGGGTGTAGGGGAGGGGAGGGGAGAGGGGGGGAGCGGGGATGCTGTAGGGTTTGCCTCACAAGGCATTTCCTTCCTTCCCTCCTTCCTCCATTCAGTTCAACACTTCCCTGGGCCTGTGTTCTGTGCCTTGCCCGGTGAGAGCCCAAAAGCCCTGAGGAGGACAAAACTCGGCCCTCAAGATACTTCCCATCCATAGTGCTTGACATAATCGTTCAATTGTGAGAGTAATTTCAACCTGTAAAGGGGTGACTGAGTCTGTCTGGGCAACCCGGGCCTCAGAAATGAGCGAAAGGTTCCCAGGAGCTAAAGCAGCCGGAGGAAAACACATTCTGAGACACAGGGACAGTTTGTGCAAAGGTACTGGGGTTTCCTGAGCAGTCCATGGCTGGAGCGGCAATGGGTGCAGTTGTGGGAGTTGAAACTGTAAATGAAGATCGTGAACTAGGGGTTTGGACTTTATCCTGAAGGCAGTGAGGAGCTGAGGAAGGTTTTGAGAACAACAGTAAAGACTCACGAGTCTGGTGGCTGATGGAGGGGATGCATTCAGGGGATGCATTCAAAGGGCAAACAGAGGCAGGGGCCTCTCAGGAGGGTGCTGCATGGTCCAAGCCACAGTACAGGCCCGAGGCAGAGCAGCACCCCCAGGAGGGATCCAAGTTGCAGATTCCAGAAGCGCCCAGAGGCCTAGAACCTGCTATAAACTTCTAAAAGCAGAGCACAGGCCCGTAGCAACTGGGTAAGGCTGCTGAGTGCCTCTGAGGTTTGCGGTGTTGGCTTTTTTTCTTTCTTGTTATTTTTAAAGTGGAAAAAAAAAAACGTTCGAGGCTTCAGACGTGGAGAAGGGTGTAACATGAAGCCCAAGGCTGCAGGCCCTCCCCTTTCCCCGGAGGGAGCACATTAGCAGTCGGAGCGGATGCTGGGTGCTGGGTGCTGGGTGCTGCTCTGACACCCCAGGCCTGAGGCCCTTGCCCTGCTGTGGGGTGTGCGTCCTTCCTGACCAGCTGCCAGGCAGGGGCTCCTGGGGGCTCTGCCGGTGAGCTCCGGGGTGTTGGTCTCAGCGCAGGCCTTGCCCTCGGGTTGTGAGTTCGAGCCCCCCCCGTCGGGCTGCACACCGGTGGGGGCAGATCACTGAGGTGACCTCCGCGTGGTCTGCCCTCCCTTGCTGAGCCCACGATCTCTGGCCTTTCCAGCAGCTACAGTCTTACCACGGCCTCTGGTCCGCCGGGCGCGGGCTCAGCCTTAGCTCTGCTGAGTGGCTTCGGCCAGTCTGGGCTCGGGGCCTCAGGTTCCGTCCGTAAACCGGGTGCTGCTGTTGCCAGGACCATAATTCCCAAAGCCGCCCTTTAGCACACGTATAACCGGGGGACACTGACATCCCCTTGACTCCTCGCCATGTCGCCAAGGTAGGCGCCCCCCTTCCCCTCCACGGACCAGATCCAGGCACCCGAGTCTGAACCACGGGTGGGCTTCCACTGGCAAGGGACGGCCAGGGGATGGCGCGGGCCCCACAGGCCCCTGAGGCCCTGACGCCCCACGACTGTGGGTTTTCCGTGTGTTCTGTGCGGGGGGCGCCGGCCCTGCAGCGGGAGGCCTCCTGCGAGCCCCAACTTCCCTGCTCCAGGGGATCGGGGCCACGGGGGCACTGGATGCCCTGCGCTGGGTCGCTCAGTGACGTGGGGTCCCAGCCAGGGCCTCTGTCCCCACCACCGGGGGAGGGGAGGGCAGGGGGAGAGCCTGGCTAGGCCCTCCCTGTCGGCTGAGTGGGCGTGTGTCCTATTTCAGCCTGATGTGGTTTGTGTGCTTAGGGACGCTTAGGGATGCAGGCCTGGGTCCCACCCCAACCCCGGCCTCCCCCCCTCCTGCCCTCCCCGCCCCTGCCCTGCCCCACCGCCACAGCAGCAGTTTGAGGAGCGGTGGGCGTGGTGGGCAAGGCTCGGGGCTCGGTTTGGCCACAGACACGGTACTGGGTGACGCGGGTGTCCTGCTCTGGGCCGCGGCGTCACCGTGCACGGAGGCCTGGGCAGGAGCGCTGGGCTTTCCAGCTCCGCCGGCCTTGGAGCCCGAGGGCTGGGCGCCCGGACACGGCGTGACCTCAGGCTGAGCCCACGGCCGTCCTTACGGGTGACCTGCACGGCAGCAGCCGCTGCGCCCACTCAGCTCTCTGCGGCCCGAATTGTTTGCCCCCTGCTGCAGAGGAAGCCGGGGCCTTCTGCTCCTTGATGTGCCTTCTTCCGTGTTCTAGAAGCAGCGAGAATCACGGCAGGGAGCATGCCTGCCCGTGCGCTCCCCGGCCCGCGGCCGTGCCACGCAGGAGCTGTGGGCTCCATATACCGATGGGAATGGAGGCTCGGCCTAGACAGATGGGCTCGTTTGCCTTTTTGGAGCCTCGCAAGAGGCCCGAGGATGTCCTGAGGGGCCCCAGTTTGTGGATGAGGCAGGTGACGCCTGGAGCCGCGAGCTCCCAGGGCCCAAGTGACGCTTCTGTTCCTTCCTAGGCCCCCTGCGGCCCTGCCTGCCTGTTGCACCCCCTGGGCCCCTGCGCTCAGTGCTCAGGCTGCGGGCTCACAGCATCCCTGAAACCCGCTCTCCCCGGGGCTCCCGAACAGGGGCCAGCCCTAGCGTCTCAGGGAACCCCAGATGAAGGGGTCACACGGGTGGAGGTGGCGGTGGTGTCACTTATCTTGCAAAACTGATTGAACAATAGCGTGGTTACCTCCGGCCTCCACAAGGATCTCACCTGGGTCTGGCTCATTTGTCAAGCAAAAGCCGGACTGTGTCTGTGGGCCTGCAGGGTGGGGCCGGGCCGCCTTCTCCTTTCCCAGGCGGAGGCCGGGCCCTCGGGCCTCGGGAACTACCGGGTTGACTTTTGGGGAGTGGCGAAGTGGTACGGGTGGCACGCCCCTGGGAAGGTGCTTCTCCTCCCTTCCTCTCAGGTTTTTTTTTTTTTTTTCCTCTTTCCTTTTCTAATTATAACAAATCCTTATGATAAAGGACATCTAGAAAATAAAAAAAATAAAAACTGTCCATAATTATGCCAGTGTGAGATAATCGCTGCTAACATTTGGGAGCATTTCCTTCCTGATATTTCCAGCACATTTTTTTTTTTACCCCTATGTAATTGTGATCATACCACATTTATAATTTTTCTATTCTTTTTTTTGACGTTATTTTTTTTTTAAGATTTTATTTATTTATTCACGAGAGACACGCAGAGAGAGAGAGAGAGAGGCAGAGACCCAGGCAGAGGGAGAAGCAGGCTCCATGCAGGGAGCCCGACGCAGGACTCGATCCCGGGTCTCCAGGATCACGCCCTGGGCTGAAGGTGGCACTAAACCGCTGAGCCACTGGGGCTGCCTTTTTTTTGACGTTATGACATAACATAAATATTTTCTCATGTTATTAAAGACTGTAAATTTAATTTTTACAAGAGTTTGAGAAGGAACCTCTAATTAGATAATGTCTATTTCTATTTAAAATCTTGCATTTCAATAGTCTGGGGAATTAAAGAAATGAAATAATGCATTTTATTTGTAAAAACAAGTCTTTTTTTTTTTTTTTTTTTTTTTTTTTTTTTTTTTTTTATGAACACGCTATATGCCAACCTGCTTTCCCATCCCTCTGTCATAGCCAAGTGGGGATAGGCCTTGGTTTGCCACTCCTCCCTCATTAGGCATTTAGGCTGCGTATAAACATCCTGCAATGAACAGCCTGGTGTATAAATTAGGCTTCTCTCGTTATTTCCTAAAAGAGGGCCGAAGAAATGGAGTTACTGGCTCAACGCTTCGGGTCTCACGGCTCTGGCTGCACTTTGCCAGCTTGCCGCTCCGAAGGCCCTCGCAGCCTTGCGGGTGGAACGGAAGGAGCTGGTTGTCAAAGTTCTCGCTGCCTCATTGGGAGGCTCAGGGACCGTCTCCCCGGGACCTCGTACTTCATTCATTTGTTCAGCAAATACAAGTGCAGAGTTGGGCATCAGGAGGGGTAACGTCTGTGGGCCCCGCTGAAGAAGCCGGGGGAAGCCTGTTGTCATGTCTGGTCCCTGCTCAGGACTTGCCACGAGACCTTGAGCTTAAGCCAGGGCGCTGCTCTGCCCAGGTGCCGTGGCCGTGACCATCCCCCGAGGGCTCCTCTCCCCACCGGCCTTTTTCCAGATTCCAACTTTTACACTCAGACCCTGGAATCGCCCGGCCCCACCCCTCACTTCACGACCTGGGATATGCAGGCCTGGCGTGTCCACAAGCACAGGCGAGTCCTCTGGTTGCTACTCCAGCTCTTGGGAGATGTCAGAAGTTCTCATTTAAACCCAAAACGAGTGCAGTTAGTAAAACCAAGGCCTGGGAAGATGAAGCAACTCGCCCAGGGTCAGACTCCAGCTTTCCTTGGCGGCGTTGTCTCAGGAAAGCCGTTTCCTTCTCTGACTGGTTTCCCCCAACTATGAAATGGGAAACGGCACCTTCCCTGGTTCCCCTATTTCTACTTTTCCACCAGTTGAAGGTTGGATTTCAGGGTCCAGTGGTGGGTCTTGGTCAAACGGGGTGCTTTTTGAGGCCCCGTAATTCTGCGACGTCAAGAAAGATGTCTTTAAACCCTCTCGCTCAGCGATACCGCGGTTGGACAGGAGCGATGTTCCAGCAGATCTCAAACTTCTCGTGAACATGAATCACCTGGGGATTTTGTAAAAATGCAGATTCTGGGGTCAGTAGGTCTGGGGTGGGGCCTGAGGCTCTGCATTTCTAGTGAGAGTCCCAGGTGACGCAGAAGTTGCCGGCCCAGGGACCACACTCTGCAGACCACGATTCTAAGTCCCTTGCGAAGGGTCCAGACTGGGGCCTCCTGTCTTAAGGTCTTACCCTAGAGGCTCTCTCCACCCGTCGTATTTGCCTCCCCCTGTTCCCTACGCAGAGTCAGAATGTTTAGTCCGCAGCTGCGAGTTTCTAGAATCTGAACAGCCCTTGAAATATTTTGCTGCCTAATTGCAGAGCGAGGTCGGGCCCTTCTTTAGAGAGCGACTCGGCAGGAAGGCGTCTGAAGCCGGAGAAGCAGCTAAAGGACCTCACATTCACCTCAAACGTTCCCACCACAAGTTTTTATACTTAAGATTGTGGACATTCTTCTCTCCTCTCCGTAGGAGACCTCAGGAGGCCTCAGCAGGTTTTTTATGCCTCTGAGCCAAGAATGGTCTTTACATTGTTAAAAGGCCGTAAAAACAAAACAAAACAAAACAAAAAAACCCAACACCAACCAAGCAAAAACCCAAATCTAAAAGCAAAGAAGGAGGAATATGCACGAGACGAGGTACAGGGCCTGCAAAGCCTGATGTATCTAGCAGCTCACCCTTTACAGTAAAATTCTGCAGACCCCTGATCCAGAGGAACCACAGCTTTGAGTTTTTCTCTCTGCAAGAGACCTAGGCTCGCTGCGTGAGGCCCAGCGGGGCCAGGATGGGGGGAGGCAGCCTGACTCGGGGGGACCTTGCCGACACCTCGGTTGTGTGCTGCTGAGCACATTGCTTCTCCCCTCTGCGCTTGGTCCTTGCTTCACAGAGTGGGAACAGTGATGTCTGCCCGGCAGTGCTATGAGGAGGAGGCATGAGGAGTTTACTGCCGGTGGGTGCCCAGGAAGCCACCACTGCCTCTGGGGCGGCCACATGAGCCCTCCCGGGATTGCTGGACAGGTTTCATGTCCCCCCGCCCCCAATCGGAAAGTCCTCCCAACGTGCTGGCAACAGTCTTCCTGGAAGAAAGCGCCTGTGGCTTCAGCCCCGCCCCGGGCACCTACACAGGGTTCCTGGGGACTTGCGCAAGGTCAGCAGCAGCACAGAGGCCAGCCCATCGTCCGAGGGAGGGAGGCTCTAACAGGATGTAATTCGTTCCACAGGCGCCAGCGGCCCAGCCCCGGCTGGTGAGTGCGGGAAGGAACCCTGTCTTCGGGGCTCCCTCCAGAGCATGCGGGCCGTGGGCCGGGGTCAGTGGTCTGCGGACTCTGTTTTTAAGTTGCTGCAGCCGGAAGGCCCAGGATGGAGGACACAGCAGCTTGGAATCGGGGGCAGTTAATTCTAAACCCAGCCCAGTTTGCAGCTGGGGCTCCTGGTGCGCAGCCTGGAAGCGTGTAATGCTGTTCTTTGCCCGTGGGCGGCAGCAGCTGCGCCCGCTGGCGTCCCTGGGAGCCTGTGCTGTGAGTCCGTGTGCACACCTGTGCACGCATGTGACTCCCTGGCTTCTCCCTCCGGTGACTCTTGAGCGGCAGGGTCCCAGCCCTGGCGAGGTGCCGGGATCCCTGGGAGCAGATGTTAATCCAATGGGGGAGGCTCACCGGGAGGCCGACGCAATGCGGGGTGATGGGGAAGGCCCTTGGGAGCCCCGAGGAGCTCACCCTCACGGGAGGGGAGCTTGGAGCAAACTTCCTGGAGGAAACGGGGCTTGGTCATGAGGAGGAGAAATGAAGACTGGGGAAGGGAGAGAGTTCTAGAACAGAGGGGACTGGGCCAAGATTCCCTGCGGGCTGAGGGGGCAGCTCGGGGGGCTGGAGCTTGGAGGTGTGTGGGTGGGCGACGGGACCTGGGGGGGCTGAAGCGCCAGGGACCCGCACCCAAGACCACGGAGGACACGAAGTCCGCTGAGGGTCTTGGACCTTAACCACGGGGCTCTCCGAGAACGTGGTGGAGCGTGAGCAGGGGAGGGATGTGTCTGGGCTTGCACCGGGGAAGGGGGCGGACAGGACCACTTAGCAGGTGGGGGCTCCGGGGTCACCCACGTGGCAGGCGGTGGTACCTGGACCCGGATGTGGGCTCCAGAGGGTGCGTCTGAGCAGGACCGTGAGGGCGGGACAGGGCCCAGGGTGTTGGGGGCTGAGCGACGGCGGGCAGGGGCCGAGCAGGGAGCAGGTGCTGGGATGGCGAGCACTGGGGAAGGAGCACACTGCGCCCGGGAGAGGCAGCGAGGAAGAGGAGGCTGGCCTGTCCCCGCGCAGTGAGCAGTGGAGGGTCACGACCAGCCCAGCTCTGCGCTGCTGTCCCGGGGAGCGGGACGTGCCAGGCGGGCGTCTGTGGGGAAGGCCCAGGTGGCGCGGACAGCAGTGCCTGTGGGCGAGCTGCACATCCCCCGGGGCCCCTGCTCCACCCCGGGCCGCTCCCCGACTCACGGTGGCAACGTGGGGCTGCTGGCCCTCGGCGGGGCAGGGCCCATCTGTGTGTGGACCCGGGGGACCGGGGGTACCGGGGGGTACCGGGGGGACTGGGCCGCCAGGGCTGCGCGGGCTGCTGGACCCTCCGGGGCTGGGAGAAGCTGCTTGGGGCGGGAGCCCCCAGGGTGGGTTACGGGGCCCTGGGCTGGCGGCTGGGCCAGCTGTCCCTGGAGGCGGGGGAGCTCACCGCCCGTGGAGAGGGGCCCCTGGGATAACCCGGTCCTCCCGGGGGCTCGGCTGGGGCACGAGTGGGGACACCGCGCGCCACCAGCCCGCGTCCCCGGGCTGCCCAAGCACAGCGTGAGAAGAGCGTGCTTTCTGGGAAAAGGCTCGGGACCCAGTTCATAACCAGAGCGAACATGCACCCTGGCTGGCGCCCTGGGCGTGGCTCGTGTCGCCCTCTCGACGCCCTGCATCTGGCTCTCAGAGGACGCGCCCGAGACAGAGGGGAGCGACCCGACCACCTTCTGCAGGTGGTTAAGCGACGGGGTCTTTTGGTCCCATCCCAGAATCCTGATCGCAGCTCCGACGTTGACCGTGAGCTGGATTCAGACTCGCACTGCGGTTGCCTTACACGCGGTGGGATTCTGGGCGGGATGAGTAGAGGCATGAGGTCTGGAATGATGGAGGTGAGAGCTCTGCTTGCCCTGCCCGGGACGGAGCTCGCCTCAGTGCCGGACGTCGGGTCTGGTGCCGTCTGTAGGGGAGGGTTCATCCGGAGCTGATGAGGGGGCGAGGGGGGAGCTGACGCCCGGTCTGGGCTGGAGGACAGCGGGGATACGGCTTGTGGAAGACCTGGGGGGCCCAAGGCACCGTCTTCCTGCCTAAGGAGCTGCGGGCAAGCAGGGCGACAGGCCTGTGCTGGGGGACGTGCGCGGGTGGAGGCGGGACCCGAGGGGTGAGCCTAGCCCACCAGCAGGGAGCGAGCGCCCATTGCCTGAGGTGGCAAGTTGAGGCCCTGGGACCACGGTGGGGGGGTGCAGGCGTGAGTGCGAGCACCAAGGGGGATTTTTAAGGATATATATATATATATATTTATTTGACAGCGAGAGAGCGAGCAGGGGCAGAAGGGGTGGGGGCAGCAGGCTGCCCGCTGGGACCCCAGGACCCGGGACCTCAAGCCTGACGCCCCACCTGGGGATTGGGGCAGATGACCTTGAGCGCCTAACCCTGAGATTCTTGGCCGTTGTTACAGGTGGTGCTGCTGACCCAGCGCGAGCCCGCCCGTCCCAGCGCCTCTCCGAGCAGCCCTGCCCCCCGCAGCCCTGCAGGTAGGTGCAGCGGACGCCCCAGTCCTGAACCAGTCCGGGCGCCCGGGGTCACCGGGCACGGGGAGGCGGATTCGGAGGAGGTCCCCGCAGTTCCCCCAGCTGCGAAGCTCGGTGTCCCTGCCTGTGGCCTCCCTGCTCGGCGCCCTCCCTGGCCAGGGGGTCGGGCAGGGGATCCTGGGTGCCCCCCCCGCCCACCTGCTGTGGCTGCTGAACCTCTTTCCCTCTCGATGCCTCTGTTGGCTCTTCTGCGAGAGGTGGATCCCGGAGGTGCAAGGACGTCTCCGGGCTTGTTGACCAGGGGAGGAGTCCCCGCCCTGCGAGCCTGAGAGTCACGGGGCAGCTGGATGAGTCACGCTCGCCTGACGATCAGTCACGGGCGACCCGCATGGGGGCTCCGTGCAGGGGTGCAGGGCGTGGGTGCTGCCGTCTGGGCTGGAAGCGCGAGACCCGCTTCATGGCCCAGGGTGGGTGTCAGGGGTGCCTATGCAGTGGGCGTCAGGGTCTCCCCCCTTCCTCTAACGGGGTCATCGTGAGGACTGGATGAGCCTGTAGATGCTCAGGAGTGTGGAGCGGAGAGGCGGGAGGGGCCGCTTCCAGGGGGAGAACCAGCGTCCCGGGCCGGGGCCAGGTGCATGTCTAACAGCAAATGTGCGTGGCTGGGACCGCCCCCCCCCCCCCCCCCCCCCCGCCCCGCAGCTGGTGACCTCACCCTGGAGGGGCTGACAGGGGAAGGGGCCGGGGACTGCGGTGTGGCCTTGCAGGCCGCGGCCCAGCCGGCTTTCGGGGTGGCTCTCGCGGAGCCCGTCCTCCTCCCCAGGGCTCAGCTGCAGGCCCTTCTGACGCCCCGTGTGCGAACCCCGGGACCCCTAGCAGGCCAGCCAGGTGCAGGTGGGCACCCACTGCTTGCCAAAGGGCCAAGCAGGGGCCCAGGGCTGCTCTTGGCTCTGATGCTCCTGCTCTCGGGTCTGAGCCCCGACGGCCCCCAGAGCTGACTTGCCTCAAAGCGACCCGTCACCAAAGACTGTGTTGGCAGCAGTGACCGGGCCCTGCCTTCCGTCCTCCCCACCTCTGCAGACCCCGCAGGGCCGTTGGCTCAGCTCTGCCCCCGCCCTGGGCCCCTGGAGGGTGCCCGCCTCATGCCCACCCCTGCCGGGCTCGGCTTCCGCCAGGCCCCCCGGGAGCAGCGGCGTCCTCTCCTTCCCAAGGCCTCTGTCCCTGTGGCCCCTGGGGGGCCGGCCGCTCCGTGCATTGCCCCCTCCTCTGATCGCAGGGCCCGGTTCACAGGGTTCTCACCACCGTCCGGCCTTGAGCCCCGCACGTAGCTGCGCTTGTTCCTTTGCTCATTTGGTGAGTCGCGGGTGCGTGGGGAGGCTGGTGCCGCAGTGGGCCGAGCGCAGGACTCCCCGCCCCTCGTGCTGGGTCTCCAGAAGCCAGACCCCGCCTTCCCCAGCTGAGACCCCGGGGCCAGGGTTAGGGGAGCACAGGGGGCTCGTGGTGGCACCTCGTCCAGACGCAGGCCTCGGGCCTCCCTGGGAAAGCCGGGACCTGCCAAGCTGGGGAGGACGCCCCCAGGTGGAGGGAGCAGCGTGGATGAGGCTGCAGATGGGGAAGGTCCCAGAGCCCGAGCCCTGGAGCAGGGGAGCCCCTGGGAGGAGCCTGTCCTGTCCCCAGATCTGGAGGCTGTGATCCCGGCTCTGCCACAGTGTGGAGTCCTTGAGGCTCCAGGCGGGACGTGGCCGAGGCCCAGGAGCCAGGAGGGCATCCCTGCTCGTGTCCTGGTGGGGCTGGCGGAGGGTGCTGGGGTTCAGGCAGGGGCGTCGTGGGCGAGGCCGCGGGAGCCACTGCTTAGGGCGGTGAGCGGGGGCTGAGGAGCGAGCTGGGCGGTGGCAGGCCCGAGGGCTGGGCATCGGCCCTGGGTGCCAGGGGGGACCTGGACGGGTTTGGAGTCGAGGAGTGATTTGCACAAAGGGGTTTGAGAGCAGGTGGGAGGCGGAGGGGACGGCACGTGGCCGGTGGACACCGTAGACTGCTACCCGCCTGCGCAGAGGAGGACACTCTCCCGTCCGCCCTCGGCCCGGCTGGGTCCCCGGCTGGGTGGTGTCCCCCTGGGCGGCCCCCCTGAGCCGCGAGCACCACTTCCCTGCAGCAGCACGTGTGGGGCCTCCTGGGCTCCGGGGGCCACAGGGTCTGAGCCCGAAGCGTCCCTCTGGCCCAGCTGGGAACTTGCTGGTCACGCCCCTTAACGCCTCAGCCTCAGTTTACCCATCTGTGAAAATGGGGGTGAAGAAGGGTTGTGGAGGGTTAACCGCGGGGAGGGAGCGGCCTGAGCCGGTGCTGGCGTGGGCTGATGGCTCTGCTGTGCTTATTCCCGTCGGTGGGCAGTGGCCTGTCCGTGCCGCGACCTCCCGTGGGGGGTCCTCTGCGGCCGCACGTGTGTAATCCTCCCATCAGCCCCATGGCGAGGACTCCAGGGCCCAGAGAGAGACAGCGGCTGCCTCAGGCCGCCCAGCCCGTCGGCGGCAGGACTGGACCTGTTCAGGGCCCCTCTTGCACTTCTGCTTTGTAATCCTGAGAATTAAAAGCTGCAGGTTGAGCAGGGAGGTAACAGGGAAGGGCGTCCTGGGGAGAGGGGCTCCCCACACGCTGCTGGAGCATCCGGCCGGAAGGCCTAGGACATTGAGGCGGGTGGGCCCAGGCCTAGGTGGCCGCTGGTCCCAGAGGGCAGGTGGCAGGAAGGGGACAGAGGCGCCCAGCAGGGGCCACGGGCCAGGGCCCCCTCCCATGCAGCGCCCCACGGGTCAGCGCAGGAGCCACAGTCTCCTGAGGGAGTTTGGGGCCTCACGGTGCTGCGTCGGGGGCGCGAGTGCCTGTGCGACGGCTGCCCTGCCCCCGGGCGCCTGACCCGGGGTGCCTGGCGAGGGTCTCTGGGAGACGCGCTCCAGGGCAGCCGCCGGCCCATCCCGTTGCCCCTGCGGGTCAGGGTCGGGGACAGGGACGGGGATTCCTGGTCCCTCCACACGCAGGTCACGGCTCGGAGCCTGGGCCTTGCTCTTCCCTCCCGGCTCCTCTCAGGCATCCCTCCCGCCCCCTGTGGCTGCTCCAGCCTCGGTGGCCCCGCCCATGGAATGGGCACACGCTGGCCACCGCGCTTGGGGCAGCGCGGCTGACGGGACGAGGCCTGGAGACCCCCACCGTGCGCCGTGGCCCATCCTCAGCCTCTCTGCGGCCTGGGGGGCGTCCTCTGGGGGAAACTGAGGCGCAGAGCAGCCGCGTGCCCTCCCCAGGGCCCCACCCCGGCCAGCGGCCTCCACCTGCAGCCTGCTCCTGTCCCCTCCCTGTCTTACCTCCTGGGCCTATCCTGTTCCCCGCATCAGGGGACGCTTTGTTTGCGGTTGTTTTTCCTAAGAAGTTTCCTCTGTGGTGTCACAGGATGACTCAGCCTGAGTCACGGGCGGTGAGGCCCAGGAGGAGGCGGGCGGCGGGGGAGCGGACAGGAGGGGGCCCGCCTGGGCCTGGCTTGTCCTGCTGCTTGACGGCTAGGCCTGCTGGGGGACGGCCCCTCACGCAGCCCCGCACTCCCGGCCCCCACCTGCCTGCCGTCCCCTCCCGAGGAGGGAAGGGCTTGCGCAGGTCCTTGCCCTCGGAGCCCGGGGTTTCCCCTCCACGGGCCAGGGGAGAGCGCGTCCTGGCAGCTTCCTGCTTCCCACCGCGTGGTGCCCACCGTGAGCAGCCCTGGGGACCCCGGCCGCGCTGCGCAGGACGAGGGACAGACGGGGGCGCCTGGCACGAGCACGGTCCACACACGTCGTGGTAACTCTGCCTGCACCGGGCGAAGTGTTGAACCCCTCATCCGCTCTGAGGCCATTTAGCCCCCCTTAGCTGAGCCGCCACGGCATTGCTGTCCGGGGCCAAAGCTCCCGAGGCGCCCAGAACGCAGGTGACTCCTCTCGGGCTGCGTGGGGAACAGCTGGGAACCTGCCTTAATCACAGATCGGAACACGTCACGGAGGGAGGGGCCCTGGTCCCAGACCTCGTAGCACGAAGTTTGGGGCCCACACTTTGAGGGGACGGGACTTGGTATCTCAAAAGATGGCAAGTGCGACAGAAGGTATCTAACTGCAGATGTGACATGTACGTGGAACATGATGTAAGGATCTTGGGACGTGGGCCCCAGGACGGGAGCCCCAGGTCAGGAACTCCAGGACAGGAGCCCCAGGACGCAGGCCCCAGAACCAGAGTCCCAGGATGGGAGCCCCAGGACGCAAGCCCCAGGACATGAGCCCCAGGATGCAAGCCCCAGGATGTGAGCCCTAGGACATGAACCCCAGGGGACAGGAGCCCCAGGACTGGAGCCCCAGGACGGGAGCCCCAGGATGCAAGCCCCAGGATGCGAGCCCCAGGATGGGAGCCTAGGATGCAGGCCCCAGGACACAAGCTCCAGGACCTGAGCCCCAGGACACGAGCCCCAGGACACGAGCCCCAGGACGCAGGCCACATGCAGGGCAGGGTATGAGGAGCCCGGGCCCGTGTTGGGCGCAGACAGCAGGGTGTACATGATGCCGGGACAGGCCCCTGAGCATGAGAGACCGCTTCCGTGTCGGTGCCTGGTGCCTGGGGCCTCAGCACAGCTCCACTCACAAAGGCCCACAAAGGCCCGGCTGCAGCCAGCGAGTGGGCGTGTCCCGGCCGTGGGGGCGGGGGTGGGGGGGTGGGGACGGGGGTCAGGGCCTGGGCCAGGCCTCAGAGGCCAACCAGCTTGGGCTGGGCCAGAGCCGGATGATTCTCCTCTGAGCCGCCCTCAGTCCTGCTCCCCGATCCCCTCCCACGCGCTCCTCCCGTGCGCTCCTCCCCCTGGCCCTCTGCACCCCCCAACCCTGCTGCTGCTGCTGCTGCCAGCACATCTGATCTGCATTCCGGGCTGGGGGACAGAGCTGGCACCGCCGCCGCGGGGCCCAGAAGCAGAGAGACGCCAGCTGCAGTGGCTCGGGGCCAGCATGTCCTGAGCCCTGGGGCTCCTGGGGCTCCCCGCCTGCTCCCCCCTGGTCTGCACGCAAGTCCCAACAGCCTGCTGGGGAGACTGAGGCTGGGGAAGGTGTGGCCGGGGTCTCGCAGACGCAGAGGCGGAGCCGAGGCTGGAGCCCGCTCTTCTGGAGGGGGGAAACTGAGGCGCAGAGGCGAGGCCAGGTGGTCCAGGGGCGTTGCATGGGCTTGTTGGGGTGGCCCAGGACGAGCTGAAGGAGCGTTGGGGGGCCCTACAGGCCGGGCTTAGCCTGCCCTGGGGTTGTGGGAGGGTCTGGGGTGAGCGATGATGCACCGTCTGTGGGGAACTCGACTGCGCAGGGTGGGCGACCGCAGGGGCAGGGCCGCAGGGGAGGATGGGCTGCAGGGGAGTGAGTGGAGCAGGGGTGAGTGGGCTGAGCGCCTGGGCCTGGCCTCTGTAAGCTGTCCTGGGCGGGGGGGCCCCTCCGAAGCCCCCAGAGGCCCAGGCCCTGCAGGAGGACGCCAGCCACCTGGGGGGGGGGGTGCTGGGCAGGGCCGCGGGGAGCACACGGGGGCGGAGAAGGCGGACAGCCCGGGGTCCAGCTGTGGGCCAGACACTGGGGCTTGTGTCCGGGATCTTGGTTCATTCTTCCAGCTGGTTGTGATTATTTTCTGAGCCGGGAAAGGAACAAAAACATTCCACTGTTATACCTCTGCTTATGTTTAAGAGGGGACGGGACTTAAGAGAAAATAAACTATTAAAATTGAAAGGATTAGTAACAATAACAAATATTATTTAATCTTTGATTTCGTTTTTAAAAGATGTTGTTTACTTATTCATGAGCGACACAGAGACAGAGGCAGAGACACAGGCAGAGGGAGAAGCAGGCTCCCTGCAGGAGCCCGATGCAGGACTCGATCCCGGGACCGCGGGGTCATGCCCTGAGCCCAAGGCAGGCGCCAACCGCTGAGCCCCGGGTGTCCCTACTGATCCCAGGTTTGGCCAAGCCTGTGAGATCCCCTGGCCCCTCTCTGCCCCAGGACACGGGCTCAGAGAGGACGGGTCGCCTTCCCCAGGTCTCCAGGTGCTAAGTGACAGATGGAGACCCCGAGCGCCTGTCGTCTGCAGTGGGAGCAGAGCAGAGGCGGGCAGGGTGTCCGGAGACTCGCAGATGGGCTGCAGGCCAAGCAGGCTGTTTGGGTGCTGGCAGGGAGCCCCCTCCTGAGACCCCTCTCCATCCCTGGCACCAGCAACCATCCTGGGTCTCTGGGCCTTGGCTGGAGCCCCCAGCCCCCTCTGCTCCGCATGCAGGGGCGTCGAGGTCGAGGTTGAGGTCGAGGGGAGATACGGGTGCCGTGAGCTGTGCGTGCAGAGCTGGGATACACGCTGGGAGTCTGTGTTTGGTTGCAGTGGGCATCGAGCGCCTGCTGCGTGCCCGCCTGGTGCATGCCCCCCAGACGCCCGGCCGGGTGGCCGTCATCGTCCCACCTCGTAGAGGAGGAAACGGAAGCATTGCAGAAGGGCCGCTTGCCCACGTCCCCTTGCAGGAGGGGTTTGGGCTCTGCTCACACTCACCCTGGACATTGCCTCGTGTTCCCCGTGAGGGACGGTCGTGCGTCCTTCACCCAGTTGTCATCCTTGGCCTCCTGAGTCGTGGGGCTTGGCCCTGCTTCTGGGCCCCGCCATCCCTGCTCTGCCCCACACCTGCCCCCGTCGTGTTTCTGGAGGGTTCTGGCTGCAGGATGCAGACCAGACCCAGGTGGACGGGCTCGTGCTTCCTGCCGGAGCCCAGCTCAGGGGTCCTGGCCTTACTGGGCCGTGCGAGCCTCAGGCACAGAGAAGGGCCTCACTGAAGCAGGGGGGACCTGTCACTACTCCTGGGGTCCTGTCGTCCTCGTTCCCAGCACGACTGCTGGTCTGCGGAGCAACTAACGTGCCTGGTGGGTCCTGGTGGAGGTTGAACTCGACCCCCAGGCAGGCAGGAGGGGCCTTGGCCAAATGCACAGACGTTATTCCCCTTTGCTGTTTGTCTCAGGATCCAAGCGCCCCAGGGTCCTTGGAGCTGGGGTGGCTCACTGGTCCCCTGAGTCCCGTCTGGCTCCCCGCAGGGCAGCTCATTACCTCTCCAGACACTGGCAAGGAAAGTGGCATTTTTGGACATTTATTTTATGTCAGGCCTGGTCCTGGGACCCTCCGCATTTATGGTCTCCTTTGGTCCCCCCCACCAGCCTTCAGGAAGGTATTCTTACCCCAGTTTCATCCGCAAGGAGCTTCAGTCTCAGATACTTAACCAACCCCCAGCAACTATGACTGAAGTGAGGCTCCAAGGCGCACAGCTGGGAAGTGCTAGGTCCGGGGTATGAAGCCGGGTCCGGCAGGAGCACGGGCCACAGCCATGCCCGGTGCTTTTCCCCTTCTTGGAAAGCCTTTCCCTTGCAGAAGGGAGAGCTGCCCCCCGCGGCTCCTGCTCCTGTGGCTCTGGCTCGGGCATCGCGGGTCCTGCCTCCGCAGGTGCTTGCAGGTGGGGACTGGGTCCCGGTGTCTGCTGGTCCCGGCGTCTGCTGGTCCCACGGCAACGGTGCCCGGTTGGGCCTCTGTCCTGCTGCTGATCTGTGTTTGAGCCTGTGTCTTCGGGGGGGGATGGAGGGTGCTGGGGGTGCTGCAGGGGGGCTGGCGGTGCTGTGGGAGACTGCAGGGGGCTGGAGGGGCTGTGGGGACTGTGGGGGGCCAGGGGAGCTGCGAGGGGCTGGGGGTGCTACGAGGGGACTGTGAGGTGCTTGGGGGGCTGCAGGGGGGCTTGGGGTGTTGCAGGGGATGGAGGGACTGGGGGGCTGCAGGGTGCTGGGGTGCTGGGGGTGCTGCAGGGGGGCTGGAGGGGCTGTGGGGACTGTGGGGTGCTGTGGGGGCTGGGGGTGCTGCAGGGTGCTGGGGGTGCTGCAGGGGTGCTGGGGGGACTGCAGGGAGCTGGGGGTGCTGCAGGGGGCTGGGGGGACTGCAGAGGCCTGGGGGGCCGCAGGGGCTGGGATTCAGCTCTCGCCCCCGTTTATGGCCCAGCCCCAGCTGCGGGACTGCCAAGCCTCCGAGGGCCGGCTCCCTGCCCCCGGGGAAGAGACCCGGCAGGAAGGTGCCAAATCTGGTGAAATCTGGCTGCTTCCGGGGCATGGGGTCGGGGGTGGGGTGGGGGCCCTCAACGTCCGGGCCTGGCTCTCAGCTCTAGGTGGGGCTACCTCCGGAAGCAGGAACGGGGCCAGTGGCTTCAGCCCCTGGGATGCTTGGCCTCTTGGACGCAGCGTCTGCCCAGCCCTCCTGGCCGAGTCCCCAGCAGCTGTCCACACCCGGGGCGCACGCGGCCGAGGCAGGGGCCCAGCCGCTCTTCCGGGAACCCTGTGCTGTCTCCGCTCTGATCGGAGCCGAGGCCCGGCTCCAGGTGCGCCTGCCAGGTACCCGTTACCTGTGACTGAGAAACGACAGTCCCAGCTTGGGCTGCCGTCCGCAGAGGATGGACGCGAACAGCGCGGCTGGCCAGCCCTCCCCTGCGTGGGCCCCGCCAGCCGTCTCCCCCCGGGGCCCCCCTCCGTTAACCGGGCCCCGTTGTCCCCCTTGCAGACGGCTGGCCCGGCCCAGGGGCCTCAGGGAGGTCTGTAACCGCCTTCCGGCTCGGCCGCGCTGCTGCGGGGTGTGGACGCACCGAGCCAGGCCTCTGCGGAGATGCGGGCAGGTCGGGGTCGTGCGTGGACGTTGGCGGGGCTCCTCGCCGTGTGTCGGGCCTCTGGGCCTCCTGGCTTCTCTGTGAGCTACTGTCCCTCTCCCACTTTATAGATGAGGAAACTGAGGCCCTGATCACAGGAGCTGGGGTTCCCAGGTCCTGAAGCACGTGTTCTTGCAGGTGCAGCGTCCCCACCCGCGGCGGGGCCCTGTCCGGTTTCACTGGGTTTCATAACCGGCTTCTCTGTTTACTGCCTATTGTTCCAATTTGCAAAATCCAGGGCTGGAGGGCGGGTGCTCCCAGGGGGACCCAGAGCGCAGACCAGCCAGGGAGCAAGCAAGCTGCGGAGAGGCTTCCCGGGAGTGGCCGGCTGCCCGCGGCACCAAGGACAACAGGGGAGGACAGGGGGTGTCGCCCCGGCGGCAAGGCCTCGCGCCGTGTCTGGGGGTGGAGGGTGGGGGGAGCCCCGAAGACCCGAGGACAAGCCCTGGGAGAGCCAGGGCGCGGGGTGGTGGGGGGGCGGTCCCTGCCGCGGGGCACGGGTGTGCAGGGCCCTCGCTGGCAGGTACGTGGGCGGGAGCTGGGGTGCAGTCGGGTGTCTGAGTCCCGGGACGGGGACTAGGACACAGGCTCTCCTGGCACGTGGCCAGCCTGCCTCGCACGTCAGAGACTGGGCCCGGCCCTGGGTGCCCGTGGAGGCCCTGGGAACGGCCGCCCGGGTCTGCCTCCTGCTCGGTGCCCACGGCCTGGGGCTCCTGGGGACCTGCCCTTGTCCTGGGCACTCGCGGCGACTTGCTCTCCCGAGCTCCTGGGCTCCTGGCCCCCAGGCTTGGCCTGGGCTTCCCCGGTCTAGGGACTGCATCAGCCCGCCGTCTGGAAACGTCGCCGCAGCCCCTGCCCCGGCCGGAGGCCCCGCGGGACCCCTTGTACGGGAGCCTGAGCCAGGCCTCCTCCAGCTGAGTGGCCCTGAGCAGCCCGAGCCGGCGACGGAGGATCCCTGGGTCGGCCGCCCGTCCTGGCCGTGGGGACCGTCCCGCCTGTTTCCCGGGGGCTGCGGGGAGACTCCGCCTCAGACGCCTGCCCCGTCCTCCCCCGGAGCGCGGGACCCAGGGCTGAGCAGCGTGCTGCGCTGCTGGGGCCGTGTCTCCCCCAGAGGCCGGGGCCTGGACCGTCTGAATCCGAGGGCCCCCCGTTTACAGGTGGGGGCCCTGTGGGCTCTGGGTGGGGCTGCACAGCCCGCGCTCGTGGCGACGGACGTGGGGGACGCATCCGGAGTCAGTGGCAGCGGCGGACCGAGCCCTCGGGCCTCCTCCTTCTTACCTACGGGTCTTCAGCACCCGAATCCCCCTGCTGCCTTGAGGGCCTGCCTCCTCTTCCAGGCAGGCAGTGGCCGAGGCCCCGCTGCCCCCTCCCTGTGGCGACAGTCGCTGCCCCGTGCAGGCTGCGGCTCCCGGGCGGGCGGGGCTCTGCTCCCGGGTCTCCAGCACTGAGCCCCGGGCTCTCGGCAGGGACCCTCGAGTTCTCTCCGGGGTGGGGATGACGATGGCATTTCCTCCTCCCACTTGCTTGTATTTTCCCAACAGTCTAATGAGCAGCCATCCCTTTAAGTCTATTTTTAATGGAATTATTTCTTTTTAAAAAGAGAAACGCCAACACCAGCGCCAGGGGACGCATTCTCGGGGCGGTTCCGAGCCCCTCGGGGCGGTTTCGTCTTCTCCTCGGGGTGAGCGTGTAGAGGTGGGAGCCACGTGCCCGCACGATTCGCCCCGTAAGCGTTCAGGGCTCTGAGAATGTTCTGGTCACCCATGGGCGGGGGGGGGGGGGGTGCTCGCGCCCGGTGACCGTCCCTGGGCGCCCGCTCCAGCCTCGGGCAGCCACTGCCATTGAAACTCCCCCGTTGTCCCTTTCAGGGAAACTGCAGGTGCAGGCTGGCATCTTCCCTCCTGACTTTCTAAGGATGCATGTGGGGTGGGAGCCGTCCCGGGTCCTGGGTTCTGGGACCGTCGGCTTTCTGCGCTCAGAGGCCTGGGTGCCTCCTGGGGACCCACCGGGTGCCGGGCCCAGTCCGCCCTCGCCTGTCCCCATCCCCGTCCCCGTCCTGCACCGAGCCCTCGCCGCTCCTCCCTGTGCTTCAGGGACCACCCTCCACCTACATTTGGCTGCGTCTCCACGAGGAATACCGACAGGAGCGGGACATGGGTGGCACCGTCCTCAAAGTCGGGGAGCTGCCCTGCTCTCCAGGAGGGAAACTGGTTTATGTTACATCAAGGGCCTGGGGAGGTGCAGGGTTCTCGGTCCTCTGAGTCCCCGGAGAGGGAAGGGCTCCAAGCGCAGGCTCCGTGGGCCCCTGGGACGCCCCACAGGCCCCGGGATAAAGTTCAGGCCCTCGCGGGGCGCACGGGCCCCTGTGACTCCTGCCACCCGCTCACCCCTTCTCCCCGGCTTCAGGCTGGGCCCGTCCTCCTTCCTGTTGTTTGGCCTCCGCCTGCGCCGTCCCCCTCAGCCGCCCTCCTCCTTGTCCCTTGGGGCCCAGGTCATAAGTCCTTTTAATCATGAAGCCTTATAATCCCTACGGTCCCCATCGCCTCCTCTGTGCGTCCCCTCGGCTCTTCATCTGACCCCACGGACCCCGTAGGCGGCAGGAAGTTGTGGGTGGTGCGGGGCGAGCTGCAGTGTGGGCAGCAGAGGCCGGGCAGGCGGCCGCAGCTTGGGGAATGGGGGCAGGAGCGCCCATGTGCCCGGTTGCAGGCCAGGCCCTTTGCGTCGACGCCGATTTAGTCCTCGGCAGCGACTGCCACGCGGTGGACGGTGCCCGGGGAGGCTGAGGCCTAAAGGCCTTTCACCCGCAGCGGAGGCCGGGGCGGCCCCAGGTCCCCAGCTCCCCACTGTGCATCCGTTGTTGCACTAGGCTGTTGGGAGACAGGCCGGGGAGACAACTGGGAGACAGCGAGGGTGGAGCAGGGCGGGGGTGGACGGGGAAAGGCCTCTGGGAGCCGGAGTGTACTTGTCCCAACACGATGGCGGTGGCGGGTGCCTCTAGTGGGACAGTGGGCGGCGGGGTCGGAGGGGGCCCAGGGGTGCGGAGAGACCTGAGACCTTCTCTACCCCTGGGGAGCCGATAGCTGAGACCTGGGGCTGGAAAAAGACACGCAGCCCCGAAGGAACCCGAAAAACAAGCAAACCCAGAGCCAGCAGCGCCCACTACAGGGGCCAGCTCGGTGTTCAGGGCGAGAGGGGAGCCCCGAAGCCTCAGCTGAGGGGGCGGATCCCGTAGAGGGCTTGAGGGCAGCAGCGGTGGGCACTGGGCGCTGCGGTAGGTCCGCCCCAGCCCGTCCCCTCCCGTCCCCTCCCCTCCCACCCTCCCGGAGGGGCGGTCCCGGCACCGGGCCTTTATAGGGCGCGGCGGGCGTCGTCGTCCCCAGTCGGCGACCATGGCCCCGCACCGCCCGGCGCCCCCGCTGCTGTGCGCGCTGCTCCTGGCCCTGTGCGCCCCGCCGCCCACCGTTCCCACCGTTCGCGGGGCCACCGTGTCGCGGGGGGCGGCCCCGGGGCGGGTGCCCGAGGCGCGGGTGAGTGCGGGGCCGGGGGGCGCCCGGAGTAACTCTCTATTGTAAGTTCTTGCAGATACAGCGCTAGGAAAGGGGAGTAAATCAGGTGTAGGATGGAAAAACTGTTTTGTTGCTTTGTAAGTATCTCGGGCTGCGGCCGTGGGGCCTCGGGGCCTGGCCTCTCCCCCAGGCGCCCCGCCTGCCCGGCCCCCGCCGCCCGGGGTCGCTGCCCGCTGCCCGCTGCCCCTCCCTCTGCTGTCGCCCTCTCGTGTCGACTCCCCTTTCCGCCGACTGCCCCTCGCGCGGCTCTGCCGCGGTGCTTGTGGGCCTGACGGTCATTCCTCTCCCTCCCGAGTGCCCGCCCGGCCGGCTCTCCTCCCCTGCCCGCTTCCCCTCCCCGGTGGCCCCGAGCCTGCCCCCCCGCCCCCGCCCCCGGGGCTAACCGTCCGCTCCGCCCCACCTCGCCGCATGCCTGCCTCTCCCTCCCCTGCCGCCTCCTCGCCTCCTCTCAACAGGCTCCTGCAGACCCTGCCTGCGGCTGCTCCACCTTTTCCAAGAAACAGACTCGGGGTGGGATGTGGGGGGCGGGCAGGGGGAGGAGGCGACAGCGCAGGAGGCCACTTGGGCTCGGTCAGCTCGCCCCGTCTTGGGAGTGTGACTGTGACGGGGACGTGGATGGACGCGGGGAACCTCCCAAAGAGCAAAAGCAAGCGGGCTGAGTGCCCTCGGGCCAGTCCCCTCCTGCGTGGGCCCCGCGTCCCCATCTGCCGCGGGCGGTTGGGTCCTGAGCTCTCCGAGGACCCCTCTGGTTCTGAGAGCCGCTGTGGAGGCCGGAAGGGACCCCTGAAGCCCCGGGGACCCCGGAGCTGCCTTCGCCATGTGAGGGGTCTCCCCAGGGTTGCAGAGCTCCCGCTCCTGGAGCTCGCGGCCGTTCCTCCTATGCCCTCACCCCGCTGTCCCATCCGATTGGCACTGGGAGGGGGGTGACGTGGAGCCTTCGTCCGTCCACCACCTGTGAGCTGACGGGCAGGGTTGGGGGCCTACGCCCGCCCGGCCCCGCGTGCCGGCCCCGCTCGCCCACGGAGACGTCGCGTCAGGGGCTCAAGTGAGCCCTCCTGGGGCTGGAAACCGCCCTCCCTCGCGCCCTGGGGTCTCGGCTCTGAGGCGCCGGCCCTCAGGCCCCGCCGGTCTCTTGCAGCCCAGCAGCATGGTGGTGGAGCACCCCGAGTTCCTCAAGGCGGGGAAGGAGCCGGGCCTGCAGGTGTGGCGCGTGGAGAAGTTCGACCTGGTGCCTGTGCCCCCCAATCTCTATGGGGACTTCTTCACGGGCGACGCCTACGTCATCCTGAAGACGGTGCAGTTGAGGAACGGGAACCTGCAGTATGACCTCCACTACTGGCTGGGTGAGGCCCCTGCGGGGTCGGGGTCCCCCAGGCGAGGCCCCGCGGTGCTCCGTGCAGGGGACCTGTGCTGGCGCCACCCGGGGTGTTAGGGTGAGGCAGGTCGCCTGGTGCTCAGCCGGGACCCCTCATCCCACAGTCACCCCGCATCCCGCCCCCTCCCCACGTCTCCGGCCCTGGTCCGCGGGGGGCCGCCCCCGGGAGCCTTGCTCACCTGCCCTGACGCTCCGCAGGCAAGGAGTGCAGCCAGGACGAGAGCGGGGCCGCTGCCATCTTCACGGTGCAGCTGGACGACTACCTGAACGGCCGGGCCGTGCAGCACCGTGAGGTCCAGGGCTTCGAGTCGGCCACCTTCCTGGGCTACTTCAAGTCCGGCCTCAAGTACAAGGTGGGTCCCGGCGTCAGGCACGGGTGCACCGGGCTCGCTCCAGGCTCTCTCGGGGCCGCAGCTCGGCTTTGGAGGGGCCCAGCCCTGGGTTTGGATCCTGGCCCGTCCTCGCTGCGCGACCTGGGGCAAACCACACTCCTTCTCTGAGCTTCTGATTTACCTCAGAACAGAGAGAAGACAGTGCGTCCAGCCTCAGGATTGTCTCCCTCGCCCGGCAGCAAGGGGTGGGCCGCAGGGGGGGGTGGGGGGGTGGAGGGGTGGGGAAACTGAGCCCGGGCTTCCCCAGGGCCCGTCCCGTCCCGTTCCTACGGCCCTGCCAACAGAAGGCCCCGGGCCGGTGTGGACACGGGCACCCTTGACCACATTCCTCATCGTGTCGTTAGAGTCTCCCTTGAACTTGGACTCTGGGGAGTCTCGGCCAACCCGGAGCCCCCCCGACACCCCGCAGCCCAATGGGGCCGAGCAAAGCCAGCCAGGAGCCCCCGGAGGCCCTGTGGGTCAAGCCAGCGTCCTGGGCGCTGGAGCACCTCCCTCTGCGCTCGGTCACGGGAGAGCCTGCCCTGCACCCAGGCAGGGTGCGGGGAGGGGTAGCTGGCAGACGCTTGCCCCGGGCTTGCCCCCGGCAGGACTCAGAGAAGGCTGTAGGCTAAGGAGGGGGTCACAAGCCCTGACGGTCAGATGGGCCTGAACGTCAGAGTCCAAAAATCTCATTTGAAGGGAAGGAGGGAAACTGAGGCACAGCAAGGTCAAGCACCTGGCCCAGGGTCACACAGCAAGTCACCCAGAGCCAGGAATCGGCTCCCGGCATCCCAGTGCTCTTCCCACTACACGGGCCGGCCTCAGGAGGGGTGAGGCCCCGGCCGTGCGGTTGCTGTGCCGTGTGGCCGTAGGGGGTCATGGTCCCGCCCGGGACCTTGGGGTCCTTTGTGCGACAGGGTGGAGTGGGGTCTGCTCAGGGGCACACGGGATCAGATAATGGGAAAGCCCTCGGAGGTGGCGATGGTGAAGGTGGGGTGCGTTCTGGGCACAGGGGTGCGGCCGGGCTGGTTGCACTGAGGCTCCCCGGTGCCCCCCACAGCTGCTTCTGCCCAGCTGCCCGGTGCCACCCTCTCCCTCTAGAGGCCTTGTACCTGAGAGCTGGGAGGGAGGGACCCAGGCCCCAGAGCTGCGGAGGGACCAGGCGCTTGCAGCTTTTAGAGCTGGAAGTGGAAAGAGCACTTGACGAGGAGTCCGCGGGGAGGGGGGCGCTGGAGGTTCAGGACCCAACGCTCCCCCCCAAGTGCTGTGCGGCTTGGGGCCTCGGGCTCCCGAATGTTCGTCGCCCCCGTAACAACAGTGCCTGTTTACTGTGTGGATGCTGGAGAGGTTAACAGCTACGCGGCTGCTAAGTGATGAGGCGGGGGGCGGGGGGGGGTGGGCCTGGCCCCGCCTGGCTCCCGGGGGCGTCTCACGCCTCCCCAGGCTCTGGTCCCAGTGCCGACGGGGCCCAGGAATCCGCGTGGGTAGCAAGCCTCCTCTGCCCTGCGTGCTGTTCCCAGGATGTTCTTGGACCACACTCGGAGGAATGCTCCCCGGAGTGGGTTCCCAGCCCAACCCTGCCTTTGGGACTTCAGCCCCGAACGGCCCAGGCTCCTCCTGGGGGAAACGGGGGCCCAGAGCCAGCCCCGTCTTCTGCCTTCTGCAAGCCTTCCAGCTGCCCCCGCACTTGGCAGGCCCAGGGTTCTCGGCCTGGCGCCCTCATCAATTATAGATCCCCAAGGAGCAGAGCTTGTGACGCAGGACGTGTTCCTGCTCCTCGGCTGAGGCTGCTCCGGTGTGAGAAGGGCGGGGAGGGGACAGACAGAGCCCCAGGAGGGGACAGACGGAGCCCCGGGAGGGGACGGAGCCCTGGGAAGGGGATGGAGCACCAGGAGGGGCTGTCGCGGGGCAGGCCCCTCTCACTCCAGCCCCAGATCCCCCAAGTACTGCACTTGCCGGCATCTGTCCATCTGTCCTCCTTCTCCCCGTCCGCCTCTCAGCACCCGGAGAACCCCCGTGCTGGGTTGGTTGAAACCCTTGGTTCCAGCAGAATCTGGGCTGAGCTGAGTCAGAAGAGCCCCTGACCCGGGCATCACCTGGGCCCCTCCCAGCCCCCTCCCAAGGCTTAGATAAGGAACCTGGGCTTCAGGGCGTGCCCCGACCAGTGCAGTTTTCTTTGTTTTAGAAACAGCTCAACATTTTTATTTTTTTTATTTTTATTTATTTTTTTAACATTTTTAAAAATGCAAATCTTTCTAGCTTTTTTTTTCTTTGACTCCAAGAGTAATACAAGCTTTTTGTAAAGTGTCAAACGTAGAGAAATACAGGTTTTATTTTTCTTTAAATTTTTTTAGAAGAAAAAAGAACTTTTTTTTTCTTTTCTTTTTTTTATTTTTAAAAAAGAAAATTTTATTTATTTATTCATGAGACACAGAGAGGGGCAGAGACCCAGGCAGAGGGAGAAGCAGGTTCCCTGCGGGGAGCCTGACTCGGGACTTGATTCCGGGACCCCAGAATCAGTCGTGCCCTGGGCTGAAGGTGGCACTAGACCCCTGCGCCCCCCGGGCTGCCCTATATATCATCACTTTAATTTGAAAAGTGACTTTTAAGACCATTTATCCTTGCAAAAAAAAAAAAAAGACCATTTATCCTATTGAATTTTGTTCAAATAATGTGAGTCCAGTGTCTGCCCACCTAACGATTAAGACCATAGAAAGCAACAGCCAATTCTAAGGATTACAGTGAAAATTTCCACGTCCTGCATTTTTGGAGACCCACTAATGTCTTCCAAGAGCTTGCTCTTTCCCCGTTGGCGTTCTCGAGTCTAATTTCTTAGACTGGCGAGTTAACTAAACAGGAGGTTTGTGTCCACAACCATGAGCTATCAAGCATTCCTTTACCTTATAAATTCACAGAGAATTAATTTGTTGAAACTGACATTTGTGACATAACTTTAAAAAATCTACAATTTTTTCCTACATTTTCTTACAGAAAATGTCTTTTTATTTATTTTTTATTTTTTTATTTATTTTAATTTATTTTTTAAATGTTTCTTTTTAAATAACAAACGGCACGCTTGAGCAAGTGAGATAGTTTAGAAATGTCTAAGAGTTAGGAGTTCAAGGCCTTTCTTCCTCCACGTTCCATTTTCTTGTCTGAGGAGTTCGTGGAAGTGGTTGGTTTGTCCTTCCAGCACCTTCTGCAGAAGCTGTTCGGATCTGCCGTCTGCTTACCTCTGGCCGGGTGAAGGGCCTCAGAATTGGGAGTTCCTGGGGGCGACGGGCAAGGCCGGGCCCCTGGTTCGGCCGCCACCTCGCCGGGACCCTGGGCTCAGGCTTTCACCTCTTTGTACCTCAGTTTTCCAGTCTGTGAAGTGGGGTAATGGGAGTCCCTACCCTAGGGGCTTGTTAGGACCAGGCCGCCTGTCCAGGCAGGTGCCCCACCGAGCATGGCTCACCAGGTGGCAGCCCTGTGGTCCTGCCCGGGCAGCGCCCCCACGGGAGGGGTGATGCGGGTGGAGGCTCTGCCACCCGGAGCCTGGTGCTCGGGGGAGCCGGCGGGGCACTGCCCTCCCCGTGGGAGAAACGCTGCTGCCCCGGGCGGTGCAGGGCCGGGCCTGGGTCGGCGCCTCGTCAGCCTGCCCATGAGCTCCTCTGGGGACCCAGGTTGGCGGGTGCGGGAGAGGACCCCGTCCCTCCTGCACTCCAATGGCAGCACCACCCCGACTGGCCGGAGCGCGGGGAGGCCCTCCTGGGCCGGGAGATGGGGGGAGCGGGACCCCCTCCCGATGCTGCCCTCCTGGGCTGGGAGATAAGGGGGTGCGGGGGGATCATGGCCCCTTCCTCACCGGGACCAGTGCTTTCGTGCCGCCTACTGTGTGCAGACGTGGCAAGAGCGGGATATAAGGTCGCACCCTCAGCCCCTTGACCTCGTGGCCTCTGTGCCGCGGACTCGCTTGGCTCCACCAGGCTCTGCAACGTGAGGCGGTGGCGAGGGGCCTGGACGGGGCGGCCGGTCCCCGCTCCTGGAGCCGACCGGCCTCGGCCCCCTGGGCAAGGAGCCGCCGGACGGTCACCAGCGTCCTTGGGCCTCGGTTCACCACGGGTAAGGTGCCGGCCCTGCAGGGACCTGGTCGTCGCGGGCCTGTCGCAGTCACACGGGGCCTGGGGCTGCAGTGGGGAGGCCAGCCTGCGGTCCCCTGTCCTGGGACCCGGCCACCGCAGACGGGGGCAGAGCAGGGATTTGTGTCCCCACTTCAGAGAGGGGGGCCTGAGGCCAGAGACTGGATCCCCCCCCACAGTCACCCGGTGCTGGGCCGGCACCGCGGCTGCCCCTGAAGGCCCGGCGGGTGGGACCCGGCAGGGAAGGTGGCTAGGCTGGGCCGCGTCCTGGGGGCCCTGGAGGACGGGGGGTCTTGGGATTCGCATCTCTCAACCTGGCTTGCAGAGCACCCGAGCACACACAGGGTGGCTTCGCGGAGCACACGGGCAGGTGTGCTGGGAGGCTGCTCGCTGCGGACACGGCGCCCGCGGCCCGTGGGGCCTTCCCGGGGCTGTACCGGTCACCGCGGCTCGGTCACGCTCAGGGAGCCTCTGGGATCGCGGGCCCCGCCCTGCACGTAACTCGGAGGACAGAGCTCCTCAGAGCTCCCTGGCGCCTGCTGGTTTTGAGAAACGGGCGTCTGTAGCTCTTGGGTTCGGGGAGGCCCCGGGGCCGTTAGCGGAGTGGGAGGCTCAGCGGAGGCAAGTAGAACCCGCGGGCACGGAATCTGCTGGAAGGCCGCGCCCACAGGCCAGGGTTTTCTTCACCTCCCGCCCCCAACCCCGGCTGCACTGACCTGTGTCCTTGCCCCACCAGAAAGGAGGCGTGGCGTCGGGATTCAAGCACGTGGTCCCCAATGAAGTCGTGGTGCAGAGACTCTTCCAGGTCAAGGGGCGGCGCGTGGTCCGAGCCACCGAGGTGCCCGTGTCCTGGGACAGCTTCAACAACGGCGACTGCTTCATCCTGGACCTGGGCAACGTGAGTCCTGGCCCGGCCGGGCCTGCCCCGGGAGGTGGACGTGCCGTGTGGACCCGCGCGCAGACGTGGGCTGGCCAGGGCACAGCAGCCCCCCGTGGGCACACGCCCTGTGCCTGTTGGACGCGGCCGCGGAGGCCGGGGTGCAGGGCCCGCGTGCGGAACCTCCTCCCTGTCGGCGCAGGCGTCACATGCACGTGCACCCGGGCTTCACCTGGCGTGAGGTCCCAGCACCTCTGTTTGCGTGCCCGGCTCGTGCGTCTGTTCACAGGGTCGCTCACTTACACACACGGGCAGGCGTGAGAGCCATTGGCTCTTGCCGCAGACGCGCGCCTGCCCATGGAGGCCTGGGTGTGCCGTCCGAGGGCCTGCGCCCACGTGTGTCGCACGTGGTGCCCCCGTGTCTGAACCACACACGCGGCATCGTTGTCTCTGTCCGCGGACTCTGGCCGGTGTGCCGCTCCTGAGATCTGCCGCTTGGCGCGTCCTCGTGGTCCCCCACCCGGCTCGCGTGCCGGGCGATCTGGGCCGCTGGGCCCCGCTGGCCTGTGCTTCTGGGTTGAGGGCCGCGCGGACGAGATTCCGCTTTGAGGCGGGGGCAGGTGGGCCCTAAGCACTCGCGGGCTGGCGGCGCCGAGGCTCACGGCCCCACCACGGGCCACCACGGGCCACCACGGGAGCCGGCGGTCCTGTGCGCGCGGCCCATCCGGGCGGACCCAGGGGGGCTCCCCACCGCGCCCCTGGCCGCGCCGCCTGACGTCGGGCCCGTCTCACAGAACATCTACCAGTGGTGCGGCTCCAACAGCAACCGATACGAGAAGCTGAAGGCCACGCAGGTGTCCAAGGGCATCCGGGACAACGAGCGCAGCGGCCGCGCGCAGGTGCACGTGTCGGAGGAGGGCGCCGAGCCCGAGGCGATGCTCCAGGTACCGCGTCTGGGCTGCGGGCTGCGGGGAGGGCCCGGCGTCGTCCGCGTCGGTCAGGCAGCTGGGAGGGGACTTTGTCTCCCACTAGGCTGGAGCTCCTGGGGGGCAGAGCTTCCCGGCGGCTCCCGGAGTCCCCGGAGGGGGCTGGGCCCGGGCCTGGTGAGCCCCAGCCTCCAGCTGGAGGGTCCCGGTGCTCCCGGGGAGCGGAGAGGGACCTGGTGCTGGAGCCAGGGCAGAAGGGGCAACTGGCCCAACGTCCCCTCCCCTCTTCTGATCAATCCTAAGGTTGGACGGTCTGGGAGGCGTTGCCAGCCGTCGTGCTTTGGGGACATATCAGTAGAGGCAGAGCTCACCAAGGAGAGGAGGAGCCATGAGCTCCGCTGCCTGCCCTTGGCTCCTGCTCGTCTGGGGGTGGGGTTGAGCAGAGGGCGCCACGGGGGCGGGCGGGACCCCAGCCGGGCCTGGAGGGGCAGGCGCTGGGGCTGGGGCGTGAAAACAGGCTGTGAAATCACAGCGACCCGGGGGCAGACGCTCTCTTGGCCTCCTCACGGCTGCGCACACAAGTCGTTCAGCCAAGTGCACTGCAGAGTCCGCCCCTGAGGGGATGGTGGGAGCTGGCCCCCCCCCCCCCCGCCCCGCGACGGCGCGAGCGTCATGGCGTGTGCTGGGACGCGTCGGTCCCAGAGGCCCGGGAGGAAGGGGTAGTGTCTGTGGGGGTCCCGGAGGCAGCGGAGCAGGGGACCTGCGGGGCTGGAGGGGCCCCGGGAGGGGCGCTCGGGAGCCAGGCGCTCCCCGGGCTTCACGGCCACCCGTCCTGCCGCCCGTCGTCTCTCGTAGGTGCTGGGCCCCAAGCCGGCTCTGCCTGCGGGCGCGGAGGACACAGCCAAGGAGGACGCGGCCAACCGCAAGCTGGCCAAGCTCTACAAGGTGGGTGGCGGCCGCTCCGCTCCCTGGTGTGGGGTCAGGACAGGGGGCGGGGACCCGGTCCCCCAGCTGCACCGCCCAGGGCCCTGAGCACCCTGAGCACCCTGAGCCACCACCCTCGGGCCGGGGCCTCGGTTCGCACGTCTCTGCCAGACGCCCGTCTGCTTCCGTCCCCGTCCTGCCCAAGAGTCAGGAAATTCGACCACCTGTGAGCATGTGCGTCGTGCTCACCTGTGCGGCTTGGGCAGCACATATTCTTGCTCCGGGTCTCAGTTTCCTCATCTGTAAAGTGGGGAGTGGGACAGTGGGGCCCACTTTGCAGGATTTCTAGGGGCCCACAGAGAAAACCGATGGAAAATGTTTTAGGAAAGTACTTGGGGAAATGCTACAGAAACGGGAGGGGGGGCGTGTAGAGTTACTTCATTTATAGTTTATTTCCTGTGATTTTTTAAAAAGAGTATTTATTTGTGAGAGATGCAGAGAGAGAGGCAGAGACGCAGGCCGAGGGAGGAGCAGGCTCCGTGCAGGGAGCCTGACGGGGGACTCGATCCCGGGACCCCGGGGTCACGCCCTGGGCCCACGGCAGATGCTCACCCGCTGAGCCCCGCCCCCCCCCAGGCGCCCCTGTTTCTTGTGATTTTTAAAACTCAGGCTGAGCTTGAGCTAAGGAGCGCTGGTGGCTGAGCACCGGGTGAAAGGCCGGCCGAGCCCGTGATGCTCACGTCGCGCCCTCGGCTTGTTTGTGGTGAAATAACAACGAGATGGGGTCCAGGTTCTCATCGCCTCCGATGAAGAACCACATGAATTTTTATCCCGATTATGAAGAAGTGTACGCTCATTGAAAAAAACAGTGAGCAATAGTCCAGAACGTAAAAAAAATCGAGTCAACGCAGTTTCACTCGTTTAAGATAACAAGTGCTGTCTTTGAAATGATTTCATTGTAAAAGTCCCAAAACACAATTTTTTTAACAAAACAATTTTTTTAAAACACAATTTTTTTTACAAAACACAATTTTCTTTTTTTACAAAACACAATATTTTTTAAAACACAATTTTTTTACAAGCCAATTTTTTTATGAAGCACATTTTTTTTACAAAACACAATTTTTATTTTATTATTATTTTTTAATTTATTATTATTATTATTTTTTTTTACAAAACACAATTTTTAAAGACGTCGGCCCCTCCCGCACCTGGTTGAAGGGTTACCATGGTTACACGGCTATCGTTTCAGTGAAAGAAGATCCAGATTTCATCCTTCTTTATCTGATGACACACTTTTCCGTCTCTGTTTGATATAAACGGACCCAGATTGTTCGAGCTTCTTTGTGACCTTCTTTTTCCCTCTCAGCTTCCCCGGGAATGTCTTTCTCCGGGAGATGTAGGCGGCCCTTGGTAGTCGCCCCGTCGTAGCCTCTCCCGTGAGCTGACGGTGAGGGGCGTTAGGCTGTGTTCTCCTTTTCTGATCACAAACAGTCCGTCTTCGTGCACTTGAGCTGAGGATGGCTTTCGAGCAAGTTCCCAGACGTGGATTTTGGGGTCAGAGCCTGATTTAGGAAGTTGGTGATTGGAAATACCGGTTCCGGAGTCCGATTGCCCGGCCTCGGATCCCAGGCCTGGCTTTCTGGCTGTGCAGTGACCTACACCAATCTGTGCCCTGATTTTTTTGCAAAAAAAAAAAAAAAAGGAGGTAGTAATGGAGCAGTGACAGGGCTGGGGCAGGGGGAGAGGAGCTCTCCCATGACAGACATCATTAAATTGGACAAATAATTGCTCAGAACAGGCCTGGCGCACGGTGCGGGGGACTCCGGGAGGGGAGCTCCGCTACCTGCGCCCCAACGCCGTGTCGGGCCGTGTCCGGGGGCTCCCAGAGTACCCGGGGCCTTGTCAGCGCTCGCTCTTGCCGAGGGTTTGCATTACAAGTGTAATTTGTAATTTCGTGAAAGGTTTTCATTTTGGAATGATTTTAAGGGTCACAGAAAACACGGGCGAAGGTAGCCCAGGGGTCCCACGTGCCGGCTTCTCCTCAGCGTCTCGCCACAGGCAGACATTGGTCGAAACTAAGAAATGAGGGCCGGTTCGATGCTGCCGCTCAGCGGCTTTACTTGGGGTCCCCCCGTTTCTCAGCCTGGATCGCGGCCGGGGGTAGCTGGCTGCACCTGCGCGCCCGCGCCCTCGCCCCTTGCCTTCCTGCGGCAGTTCCCGCGTTACACGCGCATGCGGGTCGTGGATGTGGTCACGGAAAAGCAGGGAAGGGGAGAGGGGCCTGCGGGTGCCCCGGCTGTTGCCCTACCGCCGTCACCTACCGTTGGGGTGATGGTGGGGCCGCGGGCCAACCAGCTTGGGGAGCTGCCTCTGCACTCATGCCCTGCGCCCCCGCCCCTCGTCCCCTCAGGTCTCCAACGGCGCTGGAACCATGTCCGTCTCCCTCGTGGCTGATGAGAACCCCTTCGCCCAGGGGGCCTTGAGGTCAGAGGACTGCTTCATCCTGGACCATGGCAGAGACGGGAAAATCTTCGTCTGGAAAGGTAGGGGGGCAGGGGAGGGGTTTCCCAGCAGCCCCAGGACCTTGTGGGGAGCTCCTGCACCCTCGGGGGCCTGCCGGGCTCCTGAACTGAAACCAAGTCTTGCTCTGAAGCCCTGGTGTTGCGATTGGCTCACTTTGCGATCTGGGCACTTGGCCTCCCCGTCTAGGCCTCAGGTTTGCCATTTGGGCTAAACCCAGTTTCCCAAGCACGTTCAAGCACCCGTTCTCTCGGGCTAATTGGCATCATGTAAAAAACTGTGGTCTAATACGTTTACGGGCAACACTGCGTGTGACAGGCTTGCCTGCAGGACTTCTAAGAGCCTTTAACTTGCTCCTACACGTTGGGGCTTTTCTCAAAGGTGATCTGGCTTGTGTTTGGGAAGCACCTCTTGAGGTTGAGGTTGGGGCAAACTGCAGGGGTGAGGAGGGGGCCCAGGGCGTGGGGTCTGCGGGTCACGCTCGCCCCTGCTGCACGGCCCTGGTCCAGTCACTCGCCTCTGAGACCCTGGTTTCCCCCTCGCCGATGGGATGATGGCCTAGGGACCCTCGGCGCGAGGGGTCAGCATGGGGATGACATGGAGTCCGGCGCGGCGCGGCCCAGAGCCCGGGGGACTCCCAGCTGGGCCCTGAGCCAGGCCTGGGCCGCCCCCAGTGACCGCAGCGCCCCCCGCAGGCAGGCAGGCCAACACGGAGGAGAGGAGGGCCGCCCTCAGCACGGCCTCGGACTTCATCACCCGGATGGACTACCCCAAGCACACCCAGGTGCGTCTCGGCGGGGCTGGGCCGGGGGGTGGGGGGCCCAGGACCTCTGCCTGGCGGCGCCCCATCCTCAGGGCTCTTGCCCCCCCACCCGCAGGTGTCCGTGCTTCCCGAGGGCGGCGAGACCCCGCTGTTCAAGCAGTTCTTCAAGAACTGGCGGGACCCCGACCAGACGGACGGCCCGGGCCTTGGCTACCTGTCCAGCCACATCGCCCGCGTGGAGCGCGTGCCCTTCGACGCCGCCACCCTGCACACGTCCACGGCCATGGCGGCGCAGCACGGCATGGATGACGACGGCCGAGGCCAGAAACAGGTGCGGGGCCGCTGGTGTGCGGGACTGTGCCGCCACCTGCCGCCTGGGGGTGGGTGGCCACGGTTTTGGGGGGCGGGCTTCTTTCGCTGTAGGTAATTTTTGCAGCCAACGTGCCCAGGCGCCTGCGGTTTCCAGGGCCCGGCCAGTGTGTCGCCTCAGCTGCCGACGGCAGGGCAGCTGCTCGGACTGTGTGCACGATCGGAGCCCAGCGCCCAGGTCATGGGAGCAGAGAAGAGGCGAAGGGGCAGGGTGGTTCGGGGAGTCTTCACAGGGGTGAGGACCGTTGGGTTGGGCTTCAGAGGACGAGTAGAGGTTTGCTGCCAGCAGTGGGTGTTCCAGGCCGGAAGCGTCCCAAGAGCCAGGGGTGACCGCGTCCTCAAGGAAGGGCATTGAATCCCGTGTCCAAGGCCAGGGACTCGATCCTGTAAACCAGTGGGTGCAAGTGAGGGTTTTTCCTTTTTCTGGCTTTGAAAGCAGAGATGCAACAGGCTCTGTTCTGTGCTTTCGAAACGTGCCGTGAAAACGGATGAGAGGCAGCAACCCCAGGGGGAGGCGAGAAGGCCCCCGGCCCCCAGGAAGGTCGCGGTGCAGGGGGTTCCGAGGTGTTTATGAAGCAGAGTCTGCCTCACGCAAAAGCCCCGTTTCCCTTCTACGGGGTAGAGACCGCGAGGTGTTCATTTTTCGTGTGTGGTGTCGTCGTCGTGCATTCACCTCGTCAGTGGGGGAAGGATGAAAATGTTGGGGTTAGGGCAGGTGGAAGGGCTCGGGCAGCCCCGCGCCTCTCTGAGCCCCCGTGTCCTCACCTGGAGAGGGGGTCAATCCCACTCACCCAGAATTCAAGGCCCCGAGACCTGGGCGGGGGGAGGCGTCTCCGCAGCACCAGCAGGTGGCGCCCCAGGACCTCGTGACCGGGGACCGTGTCTTGCCTGGTCGGCCTGAGGCTGGGGATGGCCGATGGCCCTGCTCGGGGTGATCTGTAAAGCTGGGGAACTCGCCAGTGATGCAGATAACCCGATTATTAGTAATCGGCCCGACATCAATGCTGGTGATGAGCGCGGCTGCCCCCGTGCAGCTGTTGCCGAGCTGGGCCCTGCGTTGCGCTCGCTTCGGCACCGTCTGTGCGGCCTGCGTGTGTGCTGAGCGCTCCCACGGGGCGCGGGCCGGGAGGGGGTCGTGGGGGCCGCAGCAGGAGCCCGGGCCCGAGTCCTAGGCCGGCCTATGGTTTCCCGCAGCTGCCTTGGGGTGGGGGTGCCGCACCCCGCTGAGCCCTGCTCCCCCCCCCACCGCCACCCCGCAGATCTGGAGAATCGAAGGCTCCAGCAAAGTGCCGGTGGACCCCTCCACGTACGGGCAGTTCTACGGCGGCGACAGTTACATCATCCTGTACAACTACCGGCACGGCAGCCGCCAGGGCCAGATCATCTACACCTGGTGAGGGCGCGGCCCCACGTTCCCCGGCTGGGGGGTGGGGGCTACGGGGCATGCAGGGGTGCTGCTGGGGGGCTGCGGGGGCTGCGGGGGAGCTGCTGGGGGGCTGCAGGGGACGTTGGGGACGTTGGGGGCTGTGAGGGAGGCTGCGGGGGCCACGGGGGAGCTGCAGGGGGCTGGGGGGGCTGCGGCGGCTGCAGCCTGCGGGGCTCCTATCCGCAGGGCAGCACCTCTGTGCTGTTTCTTTTCTAAAAGATGTTATTTATTCGTGAGACCCAGAGAGGCAGGGACCCAGGCCGAGGGAGAAGCAGGCTCCCTGCAGGAGCCCGAGGCGGGACTCAATCCCGGGACCCGGGGTCACGCCCTGTGCTGAGGGCAGGTGCCCCACCGCGGAGCCCCCCGGGCGGCCCCACTCGTAGTATTTCTTGAAACAACCTTTAACCGACCTTTCGGAAGTTCAACAGTCCGATGTCGAGAGCCGCGCGACTGGGGAGAAACCGTGTCCCGCCCGGCCCCATGCTGAGCGCTGTGTGTGCAGGCCTCGTCCCGCCGCGTGTTTTCTAATCAACCATTATCCTGATTCCATCAACGTGGACCGGGTGCTCCCGGCTCCGGAATCCGGACAGAGCAGCAGCCGTGGGCCACGGGGCGCCTGCCCGGATCCTGCGTCTCCCTCGGCCCGTGTCGGCATCTGTCTCCCACGGATGAGTAAATAAGGCCTTAAAAACAAGAAAAGAAGGGCGTCTGTTGAGGCGTCTCGTCCCATCCGCCTCCGGCCCGCCCCCCACCCCACGGCCCCGCGAGTCACTGCTTCTGTCACTTTTATGAACGTGGCCCAGGGCCCCACCAGCGCCTGCGCCCGGCCGCGCCCTCGGAGGCGGCCTCTGGGCCTGTTGTGCAGCTCGTGCTCCCTGCGGCTCCGCCTACGCCAGGCCCGGGCGGCTTCCTCGTTCTTTTTCTTCTTCTTCGGCCGCATAACCGGGAGCCGCGCTGCTGCCGTGAACAGATTCCCTCTGGGGCCTTCTTGGGTTCGCTCCAGGCTGCTGCTCCCACGAGCATCCTGTGATCAGTGACCTTTAGGCAAATACCAGTTTGAACGCGCAAGAAACGTCTGTGGGGCGCGTTCCCAGAAGCAGGCTTGCTGGGTCGCCCCGTGTCCGTGGCCGGGCCCCGTGGCGCCCTCACTCCCAAGGCAGGCGCCAGTGTCCCCGCGGCCTCCCTGGTGACTGTGGTGGCTGCTTATCCGCTCCTCCCTATCAAAGTGCCGCCGGGGCTTTCGAGCTCCTATTTCTCGATACGATCTCAGAACTTCTGAATGATGCCTGGATTTCTTCCCCCTGAAGCTATTGGTTTTGAAATGACCCGAGGCTTCCTGAGAAGTTGCAGAAATGGCGGTTTCCACCCGTGACCCACGTCCCGGTCTGTGCTCATCTTCCCTACGCCGAGAACGGCCGCCTGGGCAGGAACCTGACCCTGGACGTGCTGCCGTTGGCCAATCCTCAGACCCCGCTGTGGTTTCACCACCTGCCCCGCTCACATCCTTTTCTGGCCTAGGGTCTAACCTGGGAGCCTACCTGCCCCTTAGCACGTCACCTTAGTGACGAATCCCCGCGTCCTCACCTGTGAGGCTCCCCAGTCTCTTCTTCTACAACCTCGGTGCCTAAGAGGACTGCCAGTGGGTTATTCTGTAGGATGTCTCCCCATTTGGCAACCTCAGCCTTTTTTTTTTTTTAAGATTTTATTTATTTATTCATGAGAGACAGAGAGGCAGAGACCCAGGCAGAGGGAGAAGCAGGCTCCATGCAGGGAGCCCGACACGGGACTTGATCCCGGGACCCCGGGGTCACGCCCTGAGCTGAAGGCAGACGCTCAGCCCCTGAGGCCCCCTCGCGTCCCTAAAAACAGTTTTTAAAAGTTCCCTGTTTTTGTTTTTGACTCGGTAGTACATACACATAGTATGAAATTCAGAAGAAGGCGTATTTTAAGAACAGTAGATGCGTCAGCTCACTGATGCGCCAGATTTTGTTTGCTTCCGTGGATAACCCGCATCAGTGACGGGACATTTGGCCCCAACAGAAGAGGCCCCTGCACGTGTCCCATCCCGGGGCAGCCACCGTGGCTCCTCTGGTGGACGTGTGCACAGACTGCCCAGGGCTTCCCGGGAGGCCAGGTCCTGAGTCTGTCCCGCGCGCCCCTCTCTGGCTTGCGTGTCCCCCGTGCGGAAGCCCCGGCCGCCACGGTCCCCTCGGGGTTCTGCGCGGACCTGGGTGCCGAGTGTTGCTTCTTCCTGCAGGCAGGGCGCCCAGTCCACGCAGGATGAGGTCGCCGCGTCCGCCATCCTGACCGCCCAGCTGGATGAGGAGCTCGGAGGGTCCCCTGTGCAGGTGAGGCCAGCTTGGTGCCCCCCGGGCCGCAGCCTGCCCCTCGTCCGTCCGGACACTCCTCCACCTGACTGTCCCTCCGCCCGGGCCTCGAGCTCCCAAGGGCCCGGCCCTGAGCTCACGTGGTGGACAGTCTGGGGAGGAGGAAGATGTTCAGCAGACGTTGGGGCAGACACACGTGTGCTCATGGTGCAAAGCATTTAGAGCCACGTCTGGCCCACAGTAGGCGCCTAGGCATGTGTGTCAAGTGCAAGGACACGGGACAGCGGGTGGTCCCGGGGGGACTGGGTTAGACGAGGACCTGCTTGCGAAGGGCTTTTCTGCTGCGACCCAACGGGACGGTGGGAGCCGGGCGGGCACACGCCAGGTGGAGGGAAGAGTACGTGCAAAGGCCCCGAGGTGGGAGGGGGTGCTGAGCAGTGGGACGAGGGACCGGGTGTGTGAGGGCAGCCCGGAGAGGGGCTCAGAGGGGCCGGGGCCCTGGGAGCCGCGGCAGGGACCTTGACCTGAAGGGGTCTACGGCTGTGCACAGGCGGCCTCTCCGCGTCCAGGAGGCTCTATTCCCAGCACTCGGCCGGCGTCCGTGCCCCGGGCTGACGTCACCATTCTGGAGGAATGTCCCCGAACAGTCCGTGTGTTTCTATTTAAGGGAATATTTGCAAACATGGGTTTGCTTGGTTCCTGGACAGGACTCAGGGTCAGCAGGCGGGTCCTTGCAGAGGGGGAGCGGCCGGGGTGCTGGCCCTGCTTTCCCAGGGCACCCGCCCGGCTCCCGGGTGCTCGGGGTCCACGCCGCGTGCAGGCGCGGGCACGATGGTCCATCTGGGGCTGGGCCACACTGCTGGGCGGGAGGCGCCTGCCCCCGAGGACCAACATCCCCCTCCTGTGTCCCCGCCAGAGCCGCGTGGTCCAAGGCAAGGAGCCCGCCCACCTCATGAGCCTGTTTGGCGGGAAACCTATGATCGTCTACAAGGGCGGCACGTCCCGCGACGGCGGGCAGACAGCCCCCGCCAGCACCCGCCTCTTCCAGGTCCGGGCCAGCAGCTCTGGAGCCACCAGAGCCGTCGAGGTAAGGCCGGGCCAGGTGCCAGGAGGGGTCGCTGCGTGAACCTCCCGTAGGTGATGGACGGGCCGTCCCCGGCACAGGAGCAGGGTCAGCATCAGGGTCAGGAAGCAGCTTCAGCCCCTTCCCCGGCCCCGCAAGCCCCAATCTCCCTCTAGTCTCAAGGATGCCTGGGGCCCCTTGCATACCTCCCGCGATGGGAAGCTCGCTATCTAACGGGCAGGACACTCGATTACATCGCACGTGGCCACCACCCCTTCCACGCGGGACATGCAGATGGAACATAACCCTGCGGGATGGCCTGAGCCGCCCGGAGGAACGGGACTATCCCCTCCATCGTGTGGGGCACTCAGCTTCCGTTAACGAAGCCCAGATTCGTGGTCACCTTGTGGGGCCACAGCGCGAGGGCTCATGGCAGCGATGGACGGGAGCTCACCAGGCGTCCACCTGGGAGCTGGTCCCGCTGCAGGGTCTCCTGGGCAGTGACGAACTGAGCTCTCCCTCCCCAGATAATGCCCAAGGCAGGCGCACTCAACTCCAACGATGCTTTTGTCCTGAAAACTCCGTCGGCGGCCTACCTGTGGGTGGGCGCGGGAGCCAGCGAGGCGGAGAAGTCGGGGGCCCAGGAGCTGCTCCGGGTGCTGCGGGCCCAGCCTGTGCAGGTGGCGGAAGGCAGCGAGCCAGGTGGGAGCCAGGTGCAGCGCGTGGGCCCCCTTGTCTGTGCCGGGGGCGCGGGGGGGGCCGTGTGCTCGCCCCTCCCGTGCCCCTCCCGAGTGTGGGATTCAGAGGGGGCTGTGGTCAGTGAGGGGCCACAGGCCTGCTCCGGCCCCAGCACACAGTGCGAGCCTCTCCTGCCCCCCGTGCCCCCCCCGAGCCCGCCCCCTCCCACGATGTGCAGCAGACGCTCCGGGAGCTTGGGGGGCGCTGCCCGGGGTCCCAGAGCCCCTGAGGAGGACTGAGCATCTCGCTGTATCGGGTCCTCCGGGCCGCACGTAGGCTGGGGTGCGGTCAGGTGGGTTTGCGCCCCCGCCCCGAGCTGCGTGGTCCTGGGGGCCCCGCCAGCCTCCCTGAGGCCCCGGGAGCAGGGATGTCTACCCCGTCCCGCAGCGCCCCTGAAACCACAGGCCGGCCCCCGTCCCTGTCACTGAGGACAAGGGGACCCGAGAGCCGTGGGAGGGTCCTGGAGGGCTTCCGTGGGGCCTGGGTGCTGGGGCGTCGTGTCTGGCGGCAACGCTGCGGCTCCCCGCAGACGGCTTCTGGGAGGCCCTGGGCGGGAAGGCCGCCTACCGCACGTCCCCGAGGCTGAAGGACAAGAAGATGGATGCCCACCCTCCGCGCCTCTTCGCCTGCTCCAACAAGATCGGACGCTTCGTGGTGAGCCCCCCGCCCCCTCGGGGCACAGGGACACCCCCCCCTCCCGGCCAGTGCGCCCTCGTGATCACCTTCTGCGCCTTCCCAGATCGAGGAGGTTCCGGGTGAGCTCATGCAGGAGGACCTGGCCACCGATGACGTCATGCTCCTGGACACCTGGGACCAGGTGGGTGAGGCCGGGGGGGGCGGGGCCTGTGGGCCGGGGGGGTGGGGGGGTTCAGTTCCAGCGCTAAGATCTGCTGCTGGAAGGACTTAAAAGAGCCAAGTTCCTGGAAGGTCCGGGTGCTGCTGTGAGGGGCCTCCGCCTCCCCCCGCCTCCCCCCGCCTCCCCCTCTCCAAGGGGAGTGATGCTCTCACTTCTCTGAATTCAGTAAAATGTGATGTAGACACGATCACCCCGTGAACTGCACAGCACGGTGTGGGTGCGGAGCAGGTGACCAGGTTCCCGCCCCATCCTACATGCGAGCCCCTCCCCCCGGGTGTTAACGCTCCACGTGCCCGTGTCACTGCCCACCGGGTCGCCGGGGCCTCACGGCATCTCCCTTCCCGTCCCACTGCAGGTCTTCGTCTGGGTGGGAAAGGACTCCCAGGAGGAGGAGAAGACCGAGGCGCTGAGCTCTGGTGAGCAGCACGTGCGCCTGTGGCTCTGGGTCCTGCGGTGGAAGCGGGCCTGGACTCGGGGGTCACTGCCTGAGCCGCAGCACCCCTGCCCAGTCGCTGAGCGGGGGGGTGGGGGGAGCCCTGGAGCTGGGCGTCTGGCAGCACCGGGCAGGGAGGAGCAGGACGGGGAGGCTGACGGATGTGGGGAGGCAGGGGGTGAACCGGGACCGGCCCCTTCGCGGGCGGGCGGGCGGCCGGGCTCGGGTGGGTGCCCGTGGGCGCCAGGCGGGCGCTGACGGCCTCGGGGCTTCGTGTCCCCGCGCGTGTGCACCGCAGCCAAGCGTTACATCGAGACGGACCCCGCAAACCGCGACCGGCGCACCCCCATCACCGTCGTGAAGCAGGGCTTCGAGCCGCCCTCCTTCGTGGGCTGGTTCCTTGGCTGGGACGACAGCTACTGGTCTGTGGACCCCTTGGAGAGGGCCGTGGCCGAACTGGCGGCCTGAGGGGCCCCATCGGGGACCTGCGCGCGAAACGTCGGGCTCCTCACCACATTGTCCCAAGTACCTGTGCTTTTGGAAAATTGAAGTCAATAAAAGCTTTTGATGCGTGCGGGCCCTTGGTGCTCCCTGCGTCGGGTGGTGGTTCTGGGGGCGCCTGGGGGACCTCGCGAGGGTGCCGAGCTCCACGCACGTGCGTGGATCCCGCGCCGGGAGGAGGTGGAAGGTGCAGAGAGCTTGCCCGAGGCCGCGCCCGCTGGAGAGGTGGCACAGCCGTGAGCCCGGGGCTCGAGCTAAAGAAAACACCGAAAACCCTCCTCCCCCAGGAGAAAGACGTTTGTAATCGTGTGGTCCCATTTTTGCTATTTTTGAGTGTGGTAAACTACAGGTAATCTTCATCTTGACCCTTCGCAAGCGGCCGTGAGTGGCGTGAGATCCGCCTGCGGGGTCATCACCGCACCTGCGCCCGCAGGCGTGACCCCGTGTCCCTCCCTCCCGTCTGCTTCTCGAACCTTTATTTGATGTTGTCTCCACCAATGTGCCTTTTCACCCAATATTTGTCCTCTGTGCTTGGCTTATTCCACGTAGCCTGATGTTCTCAGGATTCATGTATCTTGTAGCAAATGTCGCACTTTTGCTCCTCTTGTGGCTGACCTGTGCTGCGTGTGTGCACATGCCACGTGGCGTCCGTTCGTCCCTCGTGGGCTCTCGGACGTTGTTTCCACCGTCCGGCCCCCGCGAACGAGAGCGCTGTGCACACCGCGTGCCGACACCCGATTGCAGGAGTGGAGACTTGGTCGGGCCTCACCTGTCCCCGGGGGCCCTGAATCTCGGTTCGTGCTCAGGGTGTCACCAAGTCCCTCTTGGACTTTTCCATGAGCTGCTTCTAACCCTTTTCCCCGTGGTTGTTCCCGACCAGAGTGAGGAGCTGCTCCGGGGCAGGCCTCTCCCTTGCGTCGATCCTCTGGTCTCTCCTCCCCATGTCCCCCTCTCTGTTCCAGCCACTGCCCTCCCCATCCCCACCGGCTACAGAGGGAGACCCCGTTCCGGGGCTGCGGAAGCCCATGTGGAGGTTCGTATGGTAGCTTGGGGGAGGGGGGGTGTTTACACTGCCATTGCCAGAGCTGCTGCTCACTCACGTGGCCCGGGGAGCACAGGTGCCCCAGGGGCCCGGCCTCCGGAGAGCCTGCTTCATCGAGGAGGTGACAAGGGGAGCAGAGAAGGAACTCTCCAGGTGAGACATGGGGGGGGCCCTCTCGGGCGGAGCGTGCCCCAAGTACAGAGGGAATAACGAGGAGGCAGGATGTGCTCAGGGACAGGCAATAGCTGCCCGGCCGGAGGAGGTGTCCTCGCATCCAGGAGGCGGGCAGGACCCAGGGGCACCTCAGCCGCTGTGCTAAAGGGTTTGGACCTGCCTCACTTACCCCAAAGGGTCACTTTCACGGTCAGGATCAACTTGACAAATGCAAACAAGAGCAGCATTTACAGCTCGGAGCTTCCAGGGTCTTCCCTGAGGCAGGTGAAGGCCTAGCTAGACTAGCGGCTCACACCCTGGAAACTTGTGAGGGGGACAAACTGCAGGTAGACCTGCCCCTGGATGCAGTTCCTCTACCGGCATTCAGAGTTGTTCCTGGGCACCTGCAGTTCATGGGCGGCTGCGGACTTTAACATGCACGGTGCTCTCGGAAAAAGGAAGTTGCCTGGGGCCGCTGATTTGCGTGGACTTTTGCTCTCAAAGGCAAAATAATGAATTGAGAACAAGACCACACCAACCACATAGTTTCTCTTCCTAATAATTTTTGCCCTCAGGGGCGTCCAGGGGGCTCAGTGGTTGAGCATCTGCCTTCAGCCCAGCCTGCTCCTCCCTCTGCCTGTGTCTCTGCCTCTCTCTCTGGGTCTCTCATGAATAAATAAATAAAATCTCAAAAAAAATTTTGTTTAATTAAATTACATTTTGTCATCTGCAACGTGAGTCATCGTGAAGCGCCGTGACCGGTGCATGGAGGCTGGCCTCTGCATCCTGTGTCAGACCTTGGGCTGGTCAGCAGGTGTCTGCTGGGGACTTGGGGCCGGGCAGTGTGCAAAGCCTTGGGGATGCAACAGACCACTGGGTGACAGACGGTGAGGACTAAGGGAAATTAACCCGGCGAAGGGTTCGGGGTGTCCGTGGGTCCCACTCCCCAGGGAAGACATGTGAGCAGGTGCACCATGGAGCCTGGACCAGAGAGAACAGATGGACGAATGTACCTCTCCTCCTTTCTTGGCCTGCGGAGAGCACATGAAGAAGCCGACGTGGCCGGCCCGGGACGGGAGGGGCTCTCGTGCCCCTTCTGAAAAGTGAAACCCAGACACCAAATGCAGGCAGAAACAGACTCTCACCAAGGAAAATGAGTAAAAGTGCACACTTTATTACGTACAGCATTGCAGAGAGAGGCCACGTGGAAAGGGATCTTGCACCGACGCTCCCCGTCAGCCCCTTATGCTTCCTCCCTCTTAAGCAATTTAATCCCACCCTATTGGGCTATGAAGCCACAAGGCAGAGGGGTGAAGACTGTTTGGTATCTGGAAACAGGGAAACCCAAGAAGCAGAAAGCACTGTTACTCCTCTAAGCCGAGAAGAGATTTTTAGCCAGGATGTGGGATTGTTTCCTGGTCCTCACTGGTCACCACCAAAAAAACAGAGATCATTGTTTAAAATGAGTAACTCAGGTTCCAAGGCAAAATGCATCACGTACACCTAATAAATTCGGCTGCAAAGCCGGGTACGTGGCTCAGGGTTTCCTAAATTAAGCTTGGAAATGGGGGAGCGGGGAAGGGACGCCCGCAGTCCGGAGCTGAGGATAGATGTGAAGGGTGGCCGGGTGCGGAAGCTGCCCTTCCTAAGGCTTCTCTAGCTGAATCCAGAGCCTCCACCAGCCAGGTTTTCAGACCCAACAGGAAAACGCCAGGTTGCTCAGATTCACGGGCATTTGCAAAACTGAAGGTGCTTCTTAATATCATAAAAGAAACAACTATGGTTCACGGGGGGCGGGGGGGGGGTGCTGGTCACTTCCTCTCTCAGCACGGACACAGGTGACAGAAGATAACCCCGCAAATAGAGAAGACTCCCTAGATCCCTATATATATCCTAGGTCTGACGGTGTCCTCCCAAGCTCATTGGCTGTTAATATGCCCAATATATCGTGAATTCCTTAGAGTATTCAATGAACGGGGCGGGCAACCAAAGTATTTCATAGCGTGCGACAGTTAACAGCATGCAGTCGAGGAAAATAGAACGGCTTTCTGAAGACATGTCCTTAAAAAGTATTAATCCTTAAGCTATTCAAATGGGTATATAAACAGGTGTTTATAGAACTTGCGGGTTTCGTTTAAAAAGCTCAAAAACCACCTAGAACCAGATATATGAAAATAGGCAAAAGTGAGGAAAAAAGCACTTTTGTGATAAGTATGTAGCTGGTTTCAAAGACCACAGGGGAATCATTTGGTCCTAGAGAGGCTCAAAGAAGTTTCAAAAACGGAAAGAGAAGAAACCTATTATTCCTACAGGATATAATCTTTGTGACGGTGGGTTTAAGAGTCTTTCAAGGGTGAAGATGATCTTTTTCACCGATCTTGACACTGATTTTGTCCGGTGTGGACAGGGACAGGGAAGGAAATGCCTACTCTCGAGAGAGGATGCTTTTAAAACACGGCCTGGGTTTAGAAAGTAAGCGGGAGGCGGGAAGGTTTCCTTAAGATTCCCCGCAAGTAAGGCACGTGTGGCCCAGAGAGGCTGGTCACTGCTTTCTGCAAAGCACGGTCTGGCCTGGGCGTCGAGTGGTGCTTGTCACGGTCTTCTTGCCTCTGGCCTGGCTGCAGCTAGGGGGTGCGGGAGGCCCAGTAAAGGTCGAGGAAGGGGCACTGACCCTATTACGTAATGATCTAAATATATGGGCTTTTAAATATTTTAAGGAGTAAGACATTACCTTCCAGAGGTCGCCAGTCCCCTCCCGCCCCCTCCTCAGTGTTTACAAGCTTACAATCTTTGTTGCTAGGGTCGCTACACATTCTAAGAACCTTGTAGTCAACACACAGAAAAGGAAAGAGGAAGGATAGTCAAGGGCTCGCCCTCCCTACTCTTCATACGGCTTAAGGGCTAACTTGGTCCCCACCCTACCCTGGCCGGGAAGGGCGCATCTCTGTTGGCCTCTGGGGCTCACTTCTTCGCCCCCACAATGCCTTGCAGCATGTCAATGGGCAGGGGGAAGACGATGGTGGAGTTCTTCTCCGCGGCGATGGTGGTCAGAGTCTGCAGGTACCGCAGCTGAAGGGCCGCAGGGGACTCGGTGATGACCATGGAGGCTTCCTTCAGGGCCCTGGATGCGTTCATTTCTCCCTCGGCTGCAATGACCTACGGAACAGGACACGGGAGTGGTCAACCTCTAGAAGGTGGCTGTCGCGCGACAGACGTCAAACAGGTATGGACACGAAACGTTCCAGGAGCGACCAAGGCAGCGTTAAGGAAATCCCTTCCAGGTGCCCAGTCTCCGCACGTCCTTCCTCCTGCACCTGACTTGCCGGAGATCAAGGCCTCCGTCCTCCTGCACTGTGGCCCTTCTCACACGCCGCGGGGAACTGGGCGGAGGGACAATTTGAAATACGGTGCAGGGGTTGAGACGGGGGGCGGGGATGTGGTATGACTGAGAGAGGCCCTCAGTTTAGAGGATAAAAACCGTAATTTCTTAAGATAACCAACACGTCCCACCGAGGTGCGTGAGGCGGGGCAGGTGCCAGGTGCACTCGACGTGACTCCGGTAACTGCGCTCCAGGGCAGGCGCGTGCATACAGCGTGCAGAAACAAGCTCCTGCCCCGAGAGCACCGGCTCTGGCTTCTTCCATGTCATCTCGTGTCCAATAAGGACATGGTCTGGAGGTTTCTTCCCCCTGGTCTGGACACAGACCAGCTGCAAGGCTATCTCCTCTCCTCCCATCCGTCTCTTGGTCTCTCGGCCGGGAGGCCAGACCCAGCAGGCAGGCACGGTGTGGAGGCAGCATCTGCGGGGCTGTCCCCAAGCCCAGGCCATGGAGGGAAAGCGAGCTGCTTGTGGGGCGTGGGGCGTCTGCCCAGCAAACCCGTGTTGATCAACCCCTCGGACCGACAGACCATCCCTGGAGAGCCGGGCGTTTTCAGGTACGAGGGGTTGGTCTGTTGGTCCTTGGGGAGCCCCGGCAGACTGGCCGAGGAGCGCAGACAACGGGGATCCACACGTCTGTCCTCCACCCTCTCAATTAATAGGTGACCAGGCCTGGGAATACGAACCTGAAAGCCCGTGCCGGGCGCTCTTCTGAGAGTTTTAAGAAAGGAAATGAGGGAGGATGTAAGTGTGAAAGGGATTGCATCTCAAGGGCATAAGAGCTGGTCTAAAAACTTGAAGAAGAGGCCCAGCTAACACACTGTCCAGCTTGCGGCAGGCGCCGTCCTCCTCTGTGCCTGGCTCCTTTCCCCCAAAGCACGTCTGCGAGCACTCGTACGTTCATTCTCTTCCTTGTATGGTTTTTCCTTCGCGTGAATAAAGCTAATTTTATCCTTGCAACCACCTGGAACACGTAGGCAGTTTCCAGTTTGGGGCAATACACGGTACTGCTGTGAACCTTCTAGTGCGGGCCTTTTGGTAAACACACGAGTGCACACACTGCCAGGCGGTTTTCCAAAGCGGAGGCACCAAACTTACGGTCTCACCAGCAGAATGCGAGCACAGTTCCTCTCTCACCCACACTCGGTACTTTTCTTTCTCCTCCTTTTTTTTTTTTTTTTGAAGCCATTCTGGTGGACGCCTAGTGCAGCATCTGCTTGTGATCTGACTGCATCTCCCCGATGGCTAATTAGCTTGAGGAATTTCTCTCTGAAGTCTCTTAATCCACAGGCTCTCCTACCCTTTTCCTTCACAGCTCATATGTTGAAGAAACAGACTCCCTATTTTCCATGAGAACCTGAACATAGGATTTTGAACAGATGGCCTTATGGTCGGTGCAGGGTTACTTACCGTATTTTACAGAGGAGAGAGACTCCTTGTGATTCTATGTCTTTGCCCTAATCTTTCTTTTTTTTTTTAAAAAAAAGATTTTATTTTATTTATTCATGAGAGACACAGAGAGAGGCAGAGACCCAGGGAGAGGGAGAAGCAGGCTCCATGCAGGGAGCCCAATGCGGGACTCGATCCCAGGACCCCGGGGTCACGCCCTGGGCTGAAGGCAGACGCTAAACCGTTGACCCACCCGGAGATCCCGTTTGCCGTAGTCTTAAAGACAGTCACTGCCCAGGTCCACAAGACTATTCTAGAAGGTCCCTACAGTCTCATCCAAATGGAGGTGCAGTAATTCAACATTCCAACCGGCTTCCTCTACGTCTTCCCGCTGTTGTAAGAAATTCTCTTTCCTAGCTGGTGCGGACACTTGCACGGAGGCTGAGTCTATCACAGAAAGCCCAGAGGGGATAGTGAGGAGCAGAGGGGAATTTTAGTTTCTACCGCCAATAATCAACTGTGTGACCTTGAGGAAATCACATAAGTTTTCTGGGCTTCAATTTTTTCATCTGAACAGGGGGATGGCAAACAAGTTTTATTTTTAGGGCCATTCCAAGCAGTTGAGGCTTGTTACCTGGAACACAGCAGAAGGTTTCTGAGGTCAAGTCTAAGCTCAGTGGAAAACAATGCTGCGGTTAATTACTGGCAGGGGAATAGGAGGCTGGGGGGGCAGCATCTGGGCCAGGTTATTTGTCACCTTCAGAGGATAGTCTCTGAGGACCACTTGGGCTCTGACATTCGAGGTCATCTGTGTATCCTAAGTTCTAGTCAATACGGCTTAGCAATGGCGCTGGGGGTTAATGCTAGGTTGTACGGAAAAGCAATTCCCGACCTTCCAAATACTAACTAGATTAGAGTCGGGGATGTTTAGCGTCACCAGAAATCCCACTCGGTCTTCGAAACGTGACTTTGAGAGACAGCAACCGAGGGCTCTGCGGGATCACCAGGTTGTCCTCAGGATCTCAATTATCTCATTAGGAAAACCTAACCATTCTGGCTGGTAGAAGATTCTGGGTACAGTGTGTCGAATGAGCTACTATTCTATTCAGTGCTGGCTAAGAAATTACAGTGCCCACCCCGTGGCTTAAAGGGCATCCTCCTAGAGGGCCTGGTTCTGCCTCAGTCCTCTCTGGCTACTACTATTTTCCAGCAAAACAACAGACTGGTTTGCTCCTTGCATCTCGGTAGATCAGTCAAGCCCACAGCAACTCCTCCTCTGAGAACTGACCCTCTGCCTCCACCTATTCACAAGCAAGGGGCTGTGGGACCTTATTAATATCCGACTTAGACTTTTTTTAAAAAGATTTTATTTATTCACTTATAAGAGACCCAGAGAGAGAGAGAGAGGCAGAGACACAGGCAGAGGGAGAAGCAGGCTCCGTGCGGGGAGCCCTTCTCGGGACTCAATCCCAGGACCCCAGGGTCATGCCCTGGGCTGAAGGGAGGCCCTAAACCGCTGAGTCACCCAGGCTGCCCTGACTTTGATCTTTTAACCAAACGTTTGCTAAAGAAAATCTCCCTGCGTGAATGTGGGATCAAGGCTGGTGGTCCTGGTTAGTGTTCCATGGGGAAGGCGTGCTGAACTGGAGTCAGGCCCTCCGCCCTCAAGCTGTCAGCAGTGAGGTGGGGCCCAGGAAACGGAATGATTAGTTTCCTTCGGGCTGGACTGCACTGTGGCCCCTGACAGTCGTGGGGAGACGACGCTACTTCCCAACCTTGGGTTTGGTGAGATATCCCCGTAGCTCCAGAGAGCCTCTTTCCTGGGTTAGGTTGATCGATATTTCCTTGATACCTCTCACTGGGAGCATGCACCCATGCGGGCTCCAGAGGTGGTAATGACAAGAAAGAGGGGAAAAAATAGACATCAGAGAAAGAGGAGTGGAAAAAAAAAAGTTATGAGGACAGAGAGGAAGAGGGAACAGTAAGAAGGAAGAAGATCCTGAGAAAAGAGAAAGAGGAGACAAAAATAGGGAAGGTGGGACACGTGGCTGGCTGGGTCAGTAGAGCGTGTGACTCTTGATCGTGGGGTTGTGATGTTCAAGCCACCCACTGGGTGTAGAGATCACTTAAAAAAAAAGAAAAATCAGGGCAGCCCTGGTGGCTCAGGGCTTAGCACTGCCTTTGGCCCAGGGCGTGATCCTGGAGACCCGGGATCGAGTCCCGCGTCGGGCTCCCGGTGCATGGAGCCTGCTTCTCCCTCTGCCTGTGTCTCTGCCTCTCTCTGTGTCTCTCATGAATAAATAAATAAAATCTTTTTTAAAAGGGGGGAAGAGTGAATGGTAAGCACACTGATGGGATCGCCCAGTGGCTCTGAAGTCAGAACTGTTAGTTTGTGCTTGGCGGGGGCCTGGGAACGTAAAATATGGGGCCCCGAGCCGCAGAGGGATGGGCTGCTCTGCTGCACGCTGCGCTCCCAGGAAGTCGTGGGGCGACGGGAGCCGTGAGCGCACCCGCTTGGGTAACCGCAGCAGACCGCCCTCCCCCTCGGTCAGACGGTCAGACGAGCCCGTCTCGCACGGTCATGGGGCGGTCCCAGGGGGATGTGGCTTGAAGCTACAGGGAGGCTGTCAGCCTGACCCAACACTCCAGGGCTACTTCCACTTTTGTAACAACATTTCACTGTTTTGCAATTAAAAAGAAAACTCAATAGGAAAAACTACAGAGAGAAAGAAAGAAAGGGCAAAGAACAAAAGAAAAGAAGGAAGGAAAGAAAGGGAAAGGCGAGGGAGCCTACCTTGGCGCGGGCCTCCCGGGACGCCTCTGCCTCCGCGGCCATGGCTCTCTGCAGCTGCACGGGCAGCTTCACGTCCTTGATCTCCACGCGCTCCACCTTGATTCCCCAGTCGTCAGTGGCGTCGTCCAGGGTGCACTGGTAGGAGAGAAGGCCGGCGACGATGCAGGGTCGAGCCCACCGGCGGCTGGGGCAGGTCCCGGGCTGGGGAGGGGCGGGGCGCTGGGCCAGAGGGGGGCAGAGGGGGGCGGAGGGGGGGTAGAGCGGGGCAGAGGGGGGCAGAGGGGCAGAGGGGGGCAGAGGGGCCAGAGCGGCAGAGGGGGCAGAGGGGGGCAGAGAGGGCAGAGGGGGGGCAGAGGGGGCACAGGGGGGCACAGGGGGCCCAGGGGGGACAGAGAGGGCCCAGAGGGGGACAGAGGGGGAAGAGGGGGGCAGAGGGGAGTAGAGGGAGGCAGAGGGAGGTGGAGGGGGGCAGAGGGGGCAGAGGGGTAGAGGGGGCCCAGAGGGAGCAGAGAGGGCAGAGAGGGCAGAGGGGGGCAGAGGGGGCAGGAGGGGTAGAGGGGTGCAGAGGGGCAGAGGGGGGCAGAGGGGAGTAGAGGGGGGCAGAGGGGGGTGGAAGGGGTGGAGGGGGCAGAGGGGGGCAGAGGGGGCCCAAGGCAGGCAGAGGGGGGCAGAGGGGCCAGGGGGGCGGGGGGTGCAGAGGGGCAGCAGGTAGGCGTCCTCTGCGGGAAGCAAGGCCGCAGGAGGGCGGGTGGCGGTCGGGGAGCTGATCCTGACTCTATTGCTACGAAGTTCAAGCAGGGGTCGGCCAACTTTTATTTCCTAAAAGGGCCGGACCGTGATGGCTTGTTTTCATGTCTCCTGCGACTCCTTAACCGTGCAGCGCATCACGAGCGGACGGCATGGCCGCGTCCGAGGTCCGCGACCAGAACAGCGAGCCGCCCGCCACCGGCCCCCAGGGCCCCGCGTCCCCATCCTACTTCCTCCAGCTCAACCGCGTTCCTCTACGGTGGGAGGAACAAAACCGCAGCTTCCATTCCCTGCGGTCATTGCGGGCACCAGGTGATAGATTTCACACGATGACATTTATACAAATAACAAAGATCTTGGATTTTCGTACTTTATCTTTTTGGAACAAGTCAGGCTTGATTCATGATCTATTACTCAAAAAAGACTGGAAAGCAGACGAGGGGCAAGGGAAGTCCTGGGCCTTGCGCGGAGAATACAGCATTAACCACACCCGCATGGTCTTGTCCTACGGGACGACCCTGGAACTATCGTGCTAAAGACAAAAATCAGTACTAATTCTAGGGGAAAAAAAAACACACACACTGAAGGGGAATTAAAAAAAAAAATCATGCATGCAGCCGAGCTGTTAACCCACGAGCTGTCTGCACAGAAAATATTCCCTTCCATCAAGTTTGAGAAAACCTCCCCGCGAAGAGAGAAGCTTGGCCTGCGAGCCCCCAACTGGCATTTGTCAAAAGTCGTCAAACAATCACTAACCCTTGGGCTTCGTCTTGAATTTCCGGCGACTGACAGCCCGGGGGGGGGGCCTCACCTGCATGTTATGTGCGATTTCTTCTCTGTCTGAGAGGATCTGAGAAAGGTTCTTGGTGCCCAGGACGTTCCTCAGAGTCGTCTGTGCCAAGAGACGGGTCGCGGAGTCGGCGTTGGTGATGTTGGCCACGGCCAGGGTCGCGTTCTGGACGCGGTAGTAGACCACGCCGTCCACGCTAATGGTCACCGAATCCTTGGTGAGGATCTGCGGCGGAAAGAACGCGATGCTACGTCTGCCAACCAGCCCCTTCTTTAATTTTTTAAAAATATTTTATTTATTTATTCATGAGATAGTAGGAGGAGCGGGGAGCCCGAGGCAGGACTCCGTCCCAGGACGCCCAACCGACTGAGCCTCCCCAGTGCCCCAAATCCTTCTTTGATTGAACTGTAAGGAATGTTCTTCTGCAGAACATCTTAAAACAGCGGCTGATTTTCTTTGGTAAGTGCTACTGGCTGAATGTTGTGTTCTCTCGAAATTCAGAGGCAGAAACCTGACCCCTAATGTGATGGCGTGAGGAGGTGGGGCCTTTGGGATGTGACTGGCTCATGAGGCTTGAACCTGGGTCCTCTATGACCCGGGACGCAGCCCCCCCCCCCACCCCGCCCCACGCAGCCGCTGAGCCTGCTGGCACGTGACCTTGGATTCCAGCCTCCAGGACCGGGAGCTGTAAATTTTAGTTATTTGTGACCCACCCAGCGTACGGGATTTGGCTACAGCAGCCCAAATGGACTCAGAAAGCTAACGATGCCTTTAGAATTTTAACAAGGCCCATTCACTTATTGATCGGTGCTGGTAATTCAATCATTCAACAAATATTGAGACACCATTCAGCAGCAGGCGGGGGGGGGCATCAAGGGAGCCTTTATGGACAAAGGAGGGACAGCAGTGGGTGGCAGGGGGACACCTGAGCTACGCCCGAAGGAAGAAGCAATGTTGAGGGGGGTGCGAGTATCCAAGGCAGGGAGGACGGCGTGGCACGCAGCCGAGCCTCAGGGGACGGACTCTGCCTAAGGGGCCCAGCAAAGTGGAACAGAGAGTGAACGGGGACGCGGTTAGAGGGTGCGATCGAGGTAAAAGCGTGTTTTACAGCGCGCTGCCTAAGAACGCTTCGGGGACGAGCGCGTCCGTGCCTCTCGTACCTGGCCCAGGGCAGCAGGCAGTGTGGCCCACGGGGCACCGGCCCGGCCGAGGCCGCGCTCCACGCGGGACCAGGTGTAGGGCCCACAAGCTCCCACCACGGTCCCGTCCCGCGCTTTCCCCAGTGTCCTCACGTCTGTGCCCCACACGCCCCACTGCAGGGGCGTCTCCCCGTGGAGCTTCCCTAAGGAGCAGGCTCGACGCTCCGCCCTGTGCACCGTCCCACGTGCCGCGCTGCCCACCGCCACCTGCCCCTCTGCCCTGCGCGTCCGGAGGGCATTCTGTCCTGGCGAGACCGCCTGCAGTGAGTCAACGAGGCTGACTGAGGGGCGACCCTAGGGACGCAGGGATTGATGCAGAGCGTGCAGGGAGGGTCAGGAACCTGAGCTGTCCCGCGAACCTCCTCCCCTGGTGACCGCAGAGGGGCTCTCAGAGCACTTGCCCGGGTGCCCTCATCGTGAGACGAGGCTAACGACAGCGGCCAAGCCTACGCGAGCTGCTGTGACGGCGAAGGTCCTGTGGATGCCGCAGCTCCTGTGAGGTGCAGAGCTGTGGGGACGGCAGCGGGGACGGCAGCAGGGACGGCAGCGGGGACGGTAGCAGGGTCGGCAGCGGGGATGGCAGCGGGGTCGCACGGCACTGTGCCCGCCCGGCAGGGCAGCACTCATCTTTTTTTCCTGATCTTTAAAAAATACTTCTACTGTGTTACCGTCTTGTGTGAAAATTCATTATTTCCCAGGATGTGGTAAGAAAATGTGTATCATTTTTTTTTTTTTTAGAAAATGTGTATCATTTGTAAACAATTTCTGGGACGGCCAGAGCTTTCCAAAGCTGTGGCCTCTCTGCCCGTTTATGGTGGGTGGAGCATTTCTCTCCCTTCCTAAAGTTCACGGGGCGTCGGGAAAAGGCCTGCCCGCCCCGCTCAGCTCAGGGGACAAGGGAGCCGCGGGAAGGCGGCGACAGGAGGGCGCCAGGGCCCCCAGCCCCCCTGCGGGGCTCCTCGGAGGCCATCTTCTCCGAAACACAGGAAGACATGCAGAGAACACGGGCCAGCTTAGCCTTGTTCTCGTGGGAGAGTGATCCCCAGCGTCCCGCGTCCGTGCGGGTCCTACGGTGCCACGGCCACCCACCAGCCCTGGGCCCGCAGGGACGTGCCCGCGCCGCTCCCAGATCCGGGGACAAGAGCGGGCCCTTGGCCAGCACACACTTGACAGACGTCTCCCGTCCCTCCCGTCCCCCTGCCATCAGGCTTCCCATCTGCAATGGTCATGATGCCCCTGGACACGCAGCCCAGCAGGGCTGTGGCTCCGTCACGAGCCACAAGGAGCCAACACGGACCGCGGTTAGTATGGAGCCGAACACGGGGCCCGGCTCTGCCACTGTGGCCACGGGGCCTGGTGCCAATCCCTGTGCCCCACAGCAGCCAAAGCTTCTCAGGGATCCTACTGTGAGCTTGTTTTTTTTTGTTGTTGTTGTTGTTCTTGTTGTTTGTATTTTGAAAGATTTTATTTATTTATTCATGAGAGACCCAGAGAGAGAGGCCGAGACACAGGCAGATGGAGAAGCAGGCTCCTCACAGGGAGCCCGACGTGGGACTCGATCCCGGGACGCGGGGGTCACTCCCTGGGCCCAAGGCAGACGCCCACCCGCTGAGCCCCCCGGGGTCCCCTGCTGTGAGTTCCAAGTGCGTTATTAAGAGCACGGACTAATTATGATTATAAAACATTATATGCTTTATCTAAAGTGCCAAATGAGAAGCTCCCAAGTCTTTGGCTTCTAACCAGTTCATCTAGAATAAAATCAAGAACCCGAAGAAGAGTATTATATTGAGCTAGATTTCCTATCAGAAACCCATAGTAGAGAAATGTGGCCGTAAAAATGATGACAAATATGATCATGCCGACGTCACACTTAGGGTAACATTACGCTACTCCTGATAATCATAAGCACTTACATGTCACTTAAGATTTATCAGCCCCTGTTCTAGGCACTGGCCATCTGATGTCTCAGGCAGTCCTCACCAGAACCTTATGAGGCAGGTCCTGCTATTACAACCTCTATTTTAGGGGCGTTTGGGTGGCTCAGTTGGTTAAGTGTCTACCTTTGGCTCCGGTCATGATCCCGGGGTCCTGGGATCGAGTCCTGCCTCCAGCTCCTGCTCAGCGGGGAGCCTGCTTCTCCCTCCCACCCCTCCTCTGTGCTTTGTCTCTCTCAAATAAATAAATAAAATATTTAAAATAGATACATAAAACCTCTATTTTGCAGATGAGGAAACTGAGGCAGAGAGAGGTTAAGGAACTTGCTCCAAGTCCCGCAGCTAGAAAACGGTGACCGCACACAGCTCTGAGCCTGTGCGTAGCACCGCGCCCCGCTCCTCTCTCCGCCAGCTCCTCTCACGCACGACGCTGACTTGTCTGCTTCTGCCAAGACCGCCTTACCTCCTGAGGAGGGATGTCAAATGAAATCGTTCTCATGTCCACCTTGATGAAGCTGTCGGTGCACGGGAGAATAAAAAACAAGCCTGCGACGAAGAAACACGGGCATTATGGAGAGAGCAGCACCCAGGCACCCGTCCACTCCCCCAGAATCAACGTGACCAGCTGAAAGGAGCCCGTTGGCCTCGCTGCCCTCGCCCTTACTCTCCCCCAACCTGCGGCCGCCGGGGGGGTGGGGCGGACACTTCCTTGCTCCACTGCCGCTGGTCGTCTGGTCACCTAGGCCAGTGCGATCCTTCCCAAGTCGTCCTACGTCCTCTGGCATCCCTCCCAGGGCGCCTGTTCCCGGCCACAAGCACAGCAGCCTTTTCTGAACTATGAGCCCGACCGTGGCTCGAGGTCCCGCGTGGCCTGCCCCGGCGCCCCTCCTCGAGCTCCACGCTCTCGCTGGGCTGGGCTGGCTGCAGGTCCCGGGCCGCCTTACTCCCCTCTACCTGCCCTGCACGAGGCACCCCTTCTGCGGGGAACACTGCTCCATGCCTCAAGATTCAGCCAAGGGGACCCCTCCAAAGCCTGGTCTCATCCTACTAGTCGGGGTCTGGCCCTTGTCCCTGGCGTCCACAGCTACTTGCAATTACTCGATCGTAGTACCTGTCCCGTGGGATGCAACCGCACCCTGTTGGTACCCACTAGACGGCAAGATCCCTGAGGGCAGGAGCGCTACTCTAGGCTCCCTTGGATTTCCAGAGCCTGGAATACAGCAGGCGCTGAAGGGACATTTGCCAAATATAAGGCAGAAAGAATCAAATCTAGAAAGCCTTCCGCGAGTAGCATTCTCATGCTCAGACTTCCAGGGCTGCAGCTATTCTTGGCCTAAAATAATCTTATCAGCTGGCTGGGAAGGGGAGGGGAGCCACGGGAAGGAAAGGGTGACTGCGGCACGGCTGGCCCGCACCACCGCTATTGTTAGTCTTTTCTAAGTCAACAGATAAGGGACCCTCATAAGGGAATTCGCATCAACTAGACGAAGAATCCGGTCCCCAGGCCAAGAACCCAGAATCCTAGTACTGACCAGGTCCTTTGGCTCCTCCTTGTAAAATGCGACCCAGTCTAAAGATGATGGCTCTTTCATATTCCTTTATGATCTAGATTAAAACACAAATAATAACATAACATGAAGAGTACACATATTCATATACACTGTACATTCATCTATGGCTCTTAAATATTTATTTGGCTCTAAACGGGTTAGATTCCTCTACTTTATTTTTTTCTCTAAGATCCAAACAGTATCAGGGTGCCCGGCTGCCTCCATCTTTTAGGCCACACGACTCTTGATCTCGGGGTTGTGAGTTCGAGCCCCATGCTGGGCATAGGGATCACTTAAACACAAAAAACGTAAAAAAAAAAAAATAAAGTAAAATCTAGACAGTACGTACAAACAACATGTCCAATGTTTAATTACCATAGTATGTATTTACTAGTTTTTTAAATTGATTATAAAAGCAATTGCTCTTCACTGTATAAAACTTGTGGAAGTATAGGGTAGTATAGAGGAGCAAATCCCTAACTTTACTCTTCAGCCGCTAACATTCAGTTACTCATGTGTTGTTAATACAGAAAAAAACTCAAAAACGGAACTAAATTTTCTATATAGTTTTGCTTCCTGATTCCTTAAATAATAGTAATAATAAACGGATCTGAAAATTCTTGGCAGCATATGTGAGGAATATGTAAATAATAGTCATTTATCAAAGTATTAATAACTTTATGGAGAAAATAACCAGCAAGGGGGGGGGGGACACTTAACCATATGCCAGGCATTGGGATAAGTATGATTAGATAGATCATTTAATCCTCACAACGGCCCTATAAAGTGGGTGTTGTTACTTCCTCCCATTTTACAGGGAGGAAACATGGCAAAAACATGGCAAAGGTCACACGGTGAACAATGGAGCTGGTTGCAAACCTCGGCGTCCTGACTGCACGGGGCCACCCCACAGGCCTGGCCTCAGATTCCAGAAGGTGACCCTTGCTTTAACCCAGGAGGACTGCCTGGAGAGTGGCTGAAAGGAAGTCCTAAAATTCCACCACAGCAGGCGACTAGAGTGAATTTTCCAAGGGAGAGATGAAGGAGAAAGCATCACAGGCCAGGAGGTCTCTCTTTTCCACACGCACTACGTGGGCTTGTGAGGTTAGCGGCTGACCTAACTCGCAGATGCAAGCGACGTATTCTTTACCTTTATGCACATCCATACTGACACTGGGAAGGTTATGACCGTGAACAGGAACGACACAGCCACCAAAATCCAGCCACAAGGTCCAAGGCCCGTACTGGGGCTATCTGCAGAAACAGAAAATACATAGCTCCTGTCCCCGTTCGCAGCAGTTCTGCCGTCCCCCCATCCTCTGTCACGGACGCCCCTGTGCTTGGCGTCGTACTAGCTGTTTTACATGGATTTTCCCACCTAATTCTTGGGATAAACCTGAAGTGCAGGCGCTACTTTTTCTAATCTACTTTACAGGACAAAGATTTCCCCCAGGACTTTTTAAAAAATAGTTTATTTATGAGAGCGAGTGAGTGAGCTGGCAAAGCAGGTAGAGGGCAGAGGGAGAAGCAGACCCCCCCCTCCAGCAGAGGCTGATGCGGGGCTGGGTCCCGGGACCCCGAGATCATGACCTGAGCCAAGGGCAGATGCTTCACCCAGAGCCACCCGGGCGCCCCGTCCCCGTTATTTTTATCTGGCAAACATTTATTAGGCACTTAATGTTTACTATGCCTTGTGCTCTGCACTGAAGTAATAGAAGTAAGACTGGGTCCTGGCTGGAAGGAAGGATAAAGGTCAGTGGGCGGGACAGGTAATTATCCTATTAGGTGGTACACGTACAGGTAGACCTGTTCAGAGCATTTTGAAAAGACGAGTAGGGGCCACTCACAGTGGGGACAGCGGGACGGGGGGCAGGGCAGGTAGGTGACGGCGGTGGGTGTCAGGGGCTTCTGGGCGACGGACCTGTCAGGGAAGGCAGCCAAAGGATGGGGAAGGGAGGCCGAGAGCATTTACGCTGAAAGCGCGGCTTAGCTAAAGATGACTGGCCTGTTTACCTGGGCACGTGCACCACAGTTTATTATCCTTTTCCTGATGATTAGACACATTGCCTCGGATTTCTCACAATCGTGAACAAGGCGTCCTAATCATCTTTGTACCTAGTTCTCCTCTCCCTTTCCTAGCTGCTTCCTTTCCTGCAACACGACATAGCTCTTTGTCTTATTAGGAAGGGAACACCTTCCTGATGCAAGAAATTCAGAAAAGTTATAAAGAGGGGGAAATTATTCAATCCAGAGGTGATGAATATTCTTCCAAACCACACACATTTTTAGGAATAAGATCTGTGACCTATTTTTCTCCCGTTACTCGCACCTCCCTTTTTTGCCTTGCTTGCTATGCCCGTGTGTGCGTGCGTTTGAAGATCTGAGAAAGAGAGAAAGCAAAAGGGAAAGCAGAGGGAGAAGCAGACTCCCCGCCGAGCAGGGAGCCCGACCTGGGGCTCGATCCCAGGACCCCGGGATCATGACCTGAGCTGAAGGCAGCTGCTTAACCGACTGAGCCACCCAGGCGCCCTGCATCTGTACTTGATGTGTTTTAATGTTTTATCAGCTATACTTGCATGAAGTTTAAAAAGTCCTGAAATTCTGCAAGATTAATTTAAAAAGAGAGCAGTCCCCCGCTTACCTCTTCCAGTTTTCCTCTCCTCAAAGGCACCTGCTCTGTTGGCCGAGTGTTTGGGTGGATGCGTCCATGTTTCTAAGAAACATGCTGCTGTTGCTACTTGTTGCCTTCTCCATTTTGAACATAACTTACTTTCTGCTATGGAAGCAGATTTAGCTTCGCCCCCCACCCCATAAATATATCCATCCTTCTAATTACATAATTTTGGTTAAGGGATCCCTGGGTGGCGCAGCGGTTTGGCGCCTGCCTTTGGCCCAGGGCGCGATCCTGGAGACCCGGGATCGAATCCCACATCGGGCTCCCGGTGCATGGAGCCTGCTTCTCCCTCGGCCTGTGTCTCTGTCTCTGTCTCTCTCTCTCTGTGACTATCATAAATAAATAAAAATTGAAAAAAAATACTTAAAAAAAATAATTTTGGTTAGGTCACCATCAAATTTACATCTCATGAATATGCAAATGGACTCCAAGCTAAGCCGTGCAGGGATGTCAAATTCATTTTTTTCTGTCCCATACAACTTTTTTTCTTCATGGTCTTGCCTCTTCCCTTTGTTTTTAATGTATGTATTGATTCAACCTCAAACCTCTTCTCAAGGGCCAGAAATTCTACCAATTTCCTTTCCTAAGAGAGTCTCTGGGAGCAGCATCTGGACTTGCTCTCAGGTGGTGAGCAGGTGGCCAGGGACTGCCTTTCCCATCCTGGGAAACCATCATTTCCTGGATTGCATTTTCCACCTTCTGCAACCAGGGTCTTCCTCATTTTTAGTTTGTTTTTCCTCTCTGTGGAGGGCAGAGGCGCTGAAAAGGCCAAGGGATACGATCACTTTTCTTATCAACCAATGAAGCTTCTGGAATATTTCTAGGGGCTGTTTTAATAATGAGAGGGAGACTGCAAGAGGGGAGGAGGTAGGCTGGGCAGTTGTTATGGCTCGGAAAGGCAAAGATGGCAGGGAGGCGGGCCCTGGAATCCACGGCATGCCAAGAAATGAGCAGAATTCAGGCTGAGAGCATGGGAGCAAAGGGAACACAAGCTGGCCTCCAGGTCAAGTGCTCGGAAACTACAGGACGAAGACCAGAAATGCTACAAATGACTGTGGTTTCTGATCCTGTGTCATCGTGCGAGGTAAACGTGGTACACACACTTGAATAAAAGTGCTCTAAGTGGGCAGCCCGGGGGGCTCAGTGGTTTAGCGCTGCCTTCGGCCCAGAGCAGGCCCCTGGAGTCCCAGGATCGAGTCCCATGTCGGGCTCCCTGCATGGAGCCTGCTTCTCCCTCTGCCTACCTCTCTCTCATGAATAAATAAATAAAATCTTTTTTTTAAAAAAAAGTGCTCTAAGTTGATCTCCTGGAGCTGTGGGGTCATCGACATATTTACTAAGAGGATACACTAAGCAAGGCCACCATGCTGCTTGTGCAGAAGGCTCCACCAGGCATCATCGCGACTGATGACATCACAGCAGGCACTTGTAGATGGTTTGTTATTCAACTGCTTTAGGTGTGTATCTCTCTTACTCTTTGCAAAGTCTTGTGAAGTATTGTTTGTTTTTTTTTTAAAGATTTTGTTTGAGAGAGAGAAAAAACACAAGCAGGGGGAGCCACAGAAGGAGAGGGAGAAGTAGGCTCCCCCCTGAGCGGAGAGCCTGCTGCGGTGCTCGATCCCAGGACCCAAGGTTATGACCTCAGCCAAAAGCAGACACCTAACCAACTGAGCCACCCATTTGGGGTCCCTGCCCCAAGTATTTTTAATTCTATTTTACAAATGAGGTTAAGTGAAGCAAGGAAGCTTTCCCAAGACCACATGATGGAGGAGGACCGGAGATTCAAACATAGGTCATCCTATGAGCCCATGTTCTAAGTCAATTTATTCCTTCAGCCCTTTGCCTCTGAATTAAAAAATGTTCATGAAAGACGTTTTCATATTTGGAGCATTTTCTCATGACAGTATCCAAACTGGGAAAGCATGGTAGGCGTTCTGAGAATGAAATCTGATGTTCCTGCAAAGGAAGGCCTCTTAATTCCAGCTGTGCCTATTTTTAGCAAAAACAGTCTCAAGGCTGGTGACCAGGCTCAGGTCTAGGCTTCCAAAGTGAAATGGATTCCAAACAAGGCACAGAGCGGCCAGATACTTCCCTGACAGCACCTGGCACTTTCTAAAGTCCTGCCCCCAGCCCCCTACCTCCAGGCAACGCACATAGCTGTGTCCTGAACACATCAGACTATATGCTCTCTGAGGGCAGCGATGTTCCTTACTCTTCTCCTATCCCAGCCAGTATTTTTTCCTGTGTGTGTGCACATGTGTGCATGTGCTCAGTTCCCATGGTGATGCGGTGTTTTTTGAAAGCCCCGAATGAATACGTGGGATTACAAATGAAGATCAACAAGAAATGAGGTGCATATCCTGAAAACTGGGCTCGGTCTTTCCCTTCTCAAACGTTCCGCTAGAAATAATCAATGTATACACTGGGGATGGCACCATTCCATGTAATTCTCTCCCCTTCTAGGCCCATGAAGTGCTTCCTCACCTGGTTATAGCTCATAAAGGTGTACAAAGCACATTCCTCAGAGAGGTGAGGCTTACTCTTAGGACACTGAGTCATCTACCACTAACAGGCCAAAGAGAAATTCCCGGTTACTCCCCCAAATCTCACGAAATTCATTTCCTTCGTTTCTCAGTCATTACCTTGAAGATTGAATCCTCCCTACCAGCTATATGAGGTGAAGGACAAATACTGAGCAATCAGCATTCCTGAGATATTGTGGTTGATATTCTTGACACTTTGCTGGGTGGGAACACTCCTAAAGATTAGTGACCCTATGATACTTGCTTGTAAATACGACTTGTCCATGTTTTGCTTTGTTTTCTACTACCAACTCTTCTGAAAACTGCATTAAATTTTTAACTATCCAAAAGCAAGGTTTTGAAAATGGCTATGTTTATACATCAACACTGTTTAACGGAATATTCAAATTAGACTTATCTCCAGGGAACTGATATAAATTTTAAAAGACATTGCTTTTTTCTCTTATTTTAAGAGAGAGGGGAAAAAAAGCAAAATATAGTCCCTATGAAAATTAGAAATTACAGCTAAATAAATTTTTAAAAAATTATCTATGCTTTCATTATCTCTAGAAGGCAATTATTTTCTGCCTTGCTACATGTCCTTTAAACCTTTCCTATCCTTTTTTTTTTTAATGAAATGATATACATAATAATTTTAAATCTGCTTTCCCCCTATATTGTGAACATCTTTTCAGGTCAGTACATATTCTTTACTATTAAAAGTTGAATAATATTTCATTGTTCCATGAACTTAATGAACATTTAGGTTGTGTCAAGTTTTCTGAAATAGAAACTCTGCTGTATTGCATATATGCTTAGCAAAATTTCCATGCATCTTTATTGTGTAAACTAATTTTGCTGAAAAGGTGAAATTGTACAATTCTTAAATTTCTCTCATTCTGGAGGTGTCTTTTATTATTATTAATAATAACCGTTTATGGAACGCCTATCACAAGCGGATTCCTTATATAACTTCTTCCTAATATTCACAAAAAATCTGCAAAGTAGGTATGAAATATCCCTCTTGAGTCCCAAAGTAATAAAGCAAAAGACTTTCTGAGATGAGACAGAAGAAAACACACAAAATCATGAAAGAAATGAAAAAAAAAAGTTGTACAGTAATTTTTGTTGGGTTGGGATCCAAAAACGCAATAAAATAATCTTTTCAAGAGGATAACAGGCATAATTTCAGAGCACTACATGTCGTTACTGATACAGTATCAGCTGATTAACTAAAAAGTCTACTGAACTTGGCACTACTGGAAATCATGTGCAATAATAAATTCCATTTATCATTGAGATTTTATTCCAAAGTTCAAAAGATTAGATTTCCTCTTCAGGGAAAGGCCAGAAAGGTCTTACACAACATCTAACTCAGAGTTGTGTGCATATTACGCACAAAAAGAAAAAAGATGAGCCCAAGCATTATTGCAATACCTGAATAGCAACATTTAAGGACAGTCTTTTCCTTCTCCTTTCCCAGAATGCAAGTGAAGCACTTCATATTTTCGTGCATTGCCAAAAACACTGCTGTTTGGTGGGGAGAGATAAGAGGCCTAGGAATTTGGTCTCAAAAACATTCTAACAGTATGGTCCTAACAGCACTGCTTACAGGGCAACAGTAGGGTGAAATGAAAAGCCTTGGCAATTGTTGAACTTTTCTGGACGGTATAAATATTAAGGATATAAATGTTTTTTTGGGTCACTACTACCCTTCCTCAGAGATTCCGTTTCAGGATTTCCACATTTTTCCTGTAAAGGGTCAGAAAAAAATTTAGCTATGTAGGCCATAGAGTCTGTTGCAACTGCTGTTGTATTGCAGAAGCAGCCACAGACTGTACACACATGGGTGGGCGGCTGGGTTCCAGTAAAATTTATGGATACTGACATCTGAATTTCATGCGTAACAAAATATTCTATTTTGAAAAAAAAAACCCAAAAACCTTATAAATATAAAAACTATTTGTAGCTTCTGGGCCATAGAAAAATAGGCAGTAAGCCAGATCTGGTCCACAGGCCCTTTGCCTCATCCCTGCACCCAGCTATCTCTTTTTTTTCCCCATACATTAACCTGTTTAAGGAGAGCTTTATTGAGTTATAGAATACAGTTGAGGTTTCAGTGTTTCAAGTAAGGCTACAGTTTCCAGATCCTCAGTTTCTCTCTCCTTTAGTCATTTTGAAACAAGGGCTTTAAAAGACCTGATTGAGTAAACATTGAAGGTGGAAACAGGCAAAAGGATGGAAGACCTATTTCATTAATAATGACCTATTCCAATAAATCAAAACTTTACTATGAGTTTTTCAAATGATTGGAATTTTAAAAGCAAGACAAAGAATGGAAAGAAACAATAAAAGAAGAGAAAAAGAAAAGAAGAAAAGAAAAGATAAGAAAAGAAATGGAGGGGCAGCCAGGGTGGCTCAGTGGTTGAGCGTCTGCCTTCAGCTCAGGACATGATCCTGGGGTCCTGGGATCGAGTCCCACATTGGGCTCCCCCCAAGGAGCCTGCTTCTCCCTCTGCCTGTGTCTCTGCCTCTCTCTCTGGGTCTCTCAAGAATAAATAAATAGAATCTTAAAAAAAAAAAAAGAAATGGAGAAAAAAGTCAAGAGAGAAACAAAAATGCAGCAGCACACTACAGAGAGAAATGATACCAGGTGGAGTGAGAGGGGCAGAGCTCAGCACACAGTAGGAGCTCAATAAATGTATGTTGAAAAAAATGTTGGTTATTGAAGATCACAACTTGCAGTTCATTTGGGCAGAGGCTTTCAAAGCAGACAAGCACACACTATAACCCATCTTTTAAATGATTATTTTAAGTAGGTGTGGGTTATAGTTTTTCGAATGCTCTTGCCCTTAAACCTGTAGGGAAGAAATTCTTCTCTGGGCTGGAGTGGCTGCAGGCCAGAAGGTATCACGTTAGGAGCCATGGCTGGGGATGGTACCTTTTCCTCCGTATTATAAACATATATTGAGGGCTACAAATATTGGATCAAAAGAAACAACCTTGGTCAAGCATTATGGGATCTGAATCATAAAATGTGTTTGCCACGAGATACTAGAAAAAGGGAAGGGACAAACCCTTTTAAGAAAGATTTCCAATACAAGTTGAAATAAAGGGAGTCCTTTGCCTAGCTCAAAAAGAGCAAGGAAATTAAAGAAGTGTTATTATTTTGTTTCCTAAGCATCTTGGGGAATTTTCTGTAGCTCTCCTTCACTCAACTGGTTTACAAGCCACAAAGCAGGAGGAAAAAGGGGTGAGGGTGTCATGAGTAATTTTAAATTTAAACTCCTTGAGTCTTAAATAGGCCCCCCTCTCCTAATTGCCTAAAACACCTTCCCTCTCTAAAAACATATTTATCATTCTTGTAATTACCTTATTCAAGGTCCATCTACCCCATAGGTTTTGGTCTTCTTAAAACAATATAGCATCATGACTTCAAAGCTGGCTCTGCCACTTATTATCTGTATGATCTTGAGAATATCTTAACCTTCTGTGCTTTAGGCTACTCACTTAAAAATAGGGCTAACAGGAGTTGCTCCTCAGAGGGTAAGTGTGAAGAGCGAATACTGTAGATGGCTAGAGCATAACAGGTACTCAAAAAGCATCTGCCAAGTAAATAATTGTTGAATACACTTTAGAATCATCCTTTCCCAAAGCAGCGGTCAGAATGAATACGTATGGACGGAGTATCGCCCATGATGGAAAGATAGAAACAGTTATAGTCTGAAAAATTGGGAGAAAAGCAATTTCCTGTTATTATATTAATTAAATTTAGATTAGACCTGAAATATATTAAGACAACCAAACCCTCCTACTTCTTCCATTGTTTCCCCGCCCCCTGCTCATTTATTTGGACATCTTAAATATCTACAATTAGGTTTTTCTCATTAAAGTCTTTGGAGGGCAACATCATTTTAACTAAAAATCAGGGGCGCCTGGCTGGCTTGGTCAGTAAAACATGCAACTCTTGATCTCGGAGTCATGGATTCAAGCTCCACACTAGGCATAGCGCTTACTTTAAAAAAAGGTGGGAGTGGGCGCCGACAGAAGCATATGGAAACTAAATCGTAAGATGCTCAGTTTTTAATTGAGGTTAAGAAGCTAGGCGGTGGCTAAGAGCTCAGGGTTCCGGGATCCGATTCCAACTCTACCACTAACATTTCTCAGGAGTAAAATGAGGGAAAAGAACAATACTTCTCTCATACAAAAGCCCTCAGGAAGCATTCAAAAAATAGGAGCTTTTTTTTTTTTTTATCACAGCCTAAAGATCATATTGATATAATTTACAGGCATAAACTTTTTAGTAAAGTGACTTGCCCTCTGGGACCTAAACACCGCAGAGAAAACATCAAGACTAACAACCTGCCTGGGGACTCCATCTCTGGAGGAGAAACAGACTACATTTGAGCAGGACAAAAAAGTTCTAAACCTTCTTGGACTGTCTTGCATACAACTGTTTTGTCCATAAATTTAAATTCCCTGCAGAATTACTAGGTTTTCTGAACAGTCACTGTTAACTTCATTCTTTGTTTTCCCCATTCACAAATATCTTAATAGTTGACATTTTAATGTTTCAAAAGTACATTCACATAAATTTTCTCCTTTGATTCTTGAAGCCTTGGGAGGCAGTTACGGCAGTAAGAGGACACCCACGACGGTGACGGGGACATGGACGCGGAAGGTGGAGACGTGCCTAAGGTGACCCAGGTAGTAGTGGGTGGAACGGGGAGCTCAGTTCAGATCCTTGAATTGTGAATTCCACTCTCATTTCACTACACTGTACCATCTTACCATTAGTGCGCTCACAACTGAACAAAGTTGGTGTAATTTTTATTGTCTGAGACTTTACAACAGATAACTTGATTGCTTGCATCTACCGAAATGTCAGGCTAAATGCCTGGGGTTTAAGTTTCTTCACCAGTCGCAGAGAATAAAGATTCAAAAAGAGTGGAGGAAGGAGAATTGGCACATACTTCCTTTTCTCAATAGACTGTAATCTCTTTTTTCCTTTCCACACTTCAAAATGTATTATTGTGACAACTGTAATTCCTTTATCAAGATAATATTAACCCAATTAGTCTATCTGTAATAAGAACACACATAATAAGGAACCTACTTAATCAACTATATATACTCAAGTGCATACACACACACACACACGCCAGCTTCACTAGACTTGGTCATTGGTTTGAGTTAATTTATGACCATTGATGGTTTGACTCAGATTAATTATTAAAGAAGTTACAAAGTTCTCCCCAGTCCGATCAGCTGTAACAACTGTAATAAACAAATCAGTCCCTTGATTCTGCTTATTTTCAGGCATTCTCCCAAAGGGATATATTCTGTTGACGTGTCTCTTAATTATAATACATTTCTTTGCAATCCACCTCCATCATTTCATTACAAAGGGAATGTACTGGCTTTAAGAAAAAGTAGTCTTGCCCTAGGTTTGGTCATATTTACATTCCTGAGACTGTCAGCAAAATCATAAAAAGACAGTTTGGGCTTTTATATTCCACTGTTTCCTGCAGAAGCCGCCTTATTCAAGAGGTCTGGATAGAAGCTAGGTTCCTTCGGGCTTTCTCTGTTGTCTCTCACCATCCATGTCTGATGGGTTCCTTGTTTGGAGGTAGCTCTAAGATAGGGAATGTGGAAAATCACATAGCCCAGGTTTGAAACCCAGCTCTGGAGCACACACACGTGTGATTTTTCTACTGAGACCCAGTCCCCTTGCTGTAAAATGGTGGATAATGTTTACCTTGTGGAGCTGTTACACGGCTGCAATTAGATAATGTTTGTAAAGCACTTAGGCTGTGTTTGACCCAGGGCAAGCACTCAATACATTCTATTTAATAAATTCTAGTAATGGCTTTCCTACTAGTGTTGCATCTCAAAGGTTGATATTTAAAAAAAAAAGTGACCTAGACTAAGCAAAGATTTGTATGTTTAATTTTCTGAGGAGCACAAAGTTTTTATTAGATTCTGAAAGTAACTGTCTAGAAAAATTAATCATAGAACCAAGAAAAAGAACTTAGAAGTGACAACTGGTCTGTGACCATGAAAAAACAACTAAAGGGATATTAAGTATAAATAATAGATCATGTGTATTCCCAACGAACTTCTGCAAACAGATTTCCCACTGCTTTCACCAAACTGCCAAAACTGTCTTCAAGGTCCCAGTCTCCTGCCAGGTCAGGGCACAGAGGTAAGTAGCTCACGCACCTTCCTGTCTAGGCTAAGAACCAACTATGACAGAGATGGACGCGAGTTTTAGAGTCAGTCAAAGGCAGATTTTAAATACGGCTCCAGGGACGCCCGGGTGGCCCAGCGGTTTAGTGTCTCCCTTCAGCCTGGGGCGTGACCCTGGAGACCCGGGATGGAGTCCCACGTGGGCCTCCCTGCGTGGAGCCTGCTTCTGCCTCTGCCTGTCTCTGCCTGTCTCTCTCTCTCTGTCTCTTATGAATAAATAAATAAAATCTTAATAAAATAAAATAAAATATGGCTCCATTACTTATAAACTGTGTGACGCTGAAGTACGTCAACCTCTTGGAGTAGCAATTTCTTCAAATCTGTCCTTCCTGATTCACTACTGACTTGGGAAGTTTGTTTACTCTCCAATGTGCTTAGCAGGGATAATTTTGAGGGATAATTCTTTTGATGCTCCTGGGAAGGATGGCTGGGCAAAGGAAATGGGACTTCTATTAGAGGCTGGCTTTACAACTAATCAGAATAGTTAAGTCCAATACAGTGTTCTTTGTGGGGCCCTGGAAATGCTCCCCCAGCCCCTCTAAAAGGTCATCCAGTCTGAAATTGCATCCTTGGACAGAACTCCTTTGGATCGCTCGGAGCCCCTGGGCAGGAAGCAGCACCCCTGGGAGGCTTGTCACCTCCCCATTGGAACCCGACCCCCCCACCCCACCCACGGAGGTGGCCACGGAGGTTCAGGGGGTAGCCCTCTCAAGGGTCTCCGGTCCCCTCCGGAGCCACTCAAGGTTTCTGCCTTCAGGCCAGGGAAGGCCCCAGTAGGGAGGGAGCACTTCAAAGAATTCCTAGTGAGAAACAAAAGCCCAGAGGCAGGTCCCTAGGACAAGGGAGTGGAGGGAGGACAGGATGAGGGGGACGTGGAGCTTGCCTGAAAGAGCCTCTCTTCTCCCATGAACACAGGCTGCTGCGCGGGAGGCCAGCCCTGCCCGGGAAGTGCCGCCTGCAGGGGTGGGGCGGGGGGTTCTCAGTCCCGAAGATGGGGGTCTCCGGGGGGCGCCGGTGCAGGAGAGGTGGGGCGGGGAGGGCTGGGGGCAAAACCTCAGGGGCCAGCCCTGCCCGGGATGTGCCGCCTGCAGGGGTGGGGCGGGGGGTTCTCAGTCCCGAAGATGGGGGTCTCCGGGGGGCGCCGGTGCAGGAGAGGTGGGGCGGGGAGGGCTGGGGGCAAAGCCTCAGGGGCCAGCCGTGCGCGGGACGTGCGGCCGGCAGGGGTGCGGCTGGGGGGTTCTCAGTCCCGGAGATGGGGGTCTCCCGGGAGGGGGCGCCGGTGCAGGAGGGGTGGGGCGGGGAGGGCCGCGGCCCCGAAGCATCTCCGGCCACACGCGAGCCCCGGGATAACGGCGCCGGCCCCGCGGGAGCAACGAGCGGCCGCCAGGGCGTCGGTCCCCCCCCCCGCGCCCCTCGGAGCGCGCCCGCCCCCCTCCCCGCTCCTCCGCGTCCCCGGAGCTCCAAGCAGCGGCGACGAGCTGGGATCCGCGGGGGGATGGGCGGGGGCGGCGGCGCGGGGCTCACCCTTGAAGGAGTCGGGGAGCCGCCGGGCCTCGACGTCCCCCGGGTGCCGCTTCTCAGCCATGTCCGAGCCGCAGGCGCCGCTCTCCCGCCCGGGCCCGAAGCAAGAGCCGCTGCCGCGAGGAATGCTCGGCGGAGACCCGGGGCCCAGACCCAGGCTGCGGCCCCGCCCCCCGCGCGGCCCGGCCAATCGGCGCCCAGGACGGAGGAGGACACGCCCCCGGCCCCGCCCCCGCCCGTCCCTCCCGAGCGGCGGCGGGGTGGGCGGGGCCCGCGGGCCGGGGGCGGGGCCTGAGGGGGCGCGGCCCCAGGCTGGGCGGGGCCCCGGGGCGGCGCCGGAAGGGCGGGGAAGGGGGCAGGGGGGCGCGGCGGAGGGCAGGGGGCGGGGCGGAGCCTGAGGACCCGGGGAGCGAGCCGGGGGGCGAGTGTCGGAGGGGAAGGTGCGGCGCGGGGGGGCGCGGGGGATGGGGGGGCGGGGCGGCAGCCGAGCCGGAGGAGGGTGGCGCCCCCTCCGGGCGGAGGCGAGCAGGCGGCGAGCGCGTGGCTGCGGGCCGGGGGCGCGGGGGGCGCGGCGGGCGGAAGGGCGCGACGCGGTGGAGCCGCAGCGGGGGAATCCCCGAGAGGGCCGTGCGTCCGCCCCGCGCCTCCGGGTCCTCCGGGCGGGGTCTTCGGGGGGCGGATCCGGCCAGTCCGCCCGCAGCCGTCTCGCCCCCGCCCCGCGACCCCTGGGGGCACCTCGACCGGGACAGGGGCGGACTGGCCGGATCCTCCCCAGGACCTTCCCCGCCCCGACCCTCTCCCAGGACCCTCCCCCGAGCACCCCCCAGAAACTCCCCAGGGTCCCCCCGAAGACCCCCTCTAGGGCCCCCCAAGGACCCTCCCCCCGGGACCCTCCTCCCAGGACCCCCCCAGGACCCTCCCAGGGGACCCTACCCCCAGGACCTTCCCCCCAGGACCCTCTCCCGAGGATGCTCCCCCCAGGATCCTCACCCCAGGACCCCTCAAGGCCCTCCCCGAGGACCCCCCCAAGACCCTCCCAGAGGACCCCCTCTAGGGCCCCCTCAGGACCCTCCCTGCCGGCCGCGCACTTCAGTAGGGGCACCGGGAGGCCCCCGCGGGGAGGGCGGGTGTGAGCTTGGGGCGGGGGGGTGGGGGCGGAGGGGAGCCCCAGCTCCGGGCCCACAGCGCGTCCCGGCCTCCCGCTCCCGCTCCCGTGGGGCCGCCCGGGCAGGGGTGTGGGTGTGGCGGGAGGGCTCCCGTCGAAGGCACCAGGTTCCGAGTGTCGCGGGCTCCGGAAGCCGCAGGGAGTGTGCCGGGAAGGCCCTGCCCCCCGCCCCCCAGCCTCTGTGCAGGGGGCGCGGCCACCGCTGCGTCCTCGCAGAGATTCGCCTGTGAGGAGAACATTTTTTTTCTTTTTAATGCGCTTCGGTGTTTGCTTGTTGAATACCCAGCGCTCGCGCCGTGTGGTTAGCTGAGAGGGTGGGCGTTCTCATTTCAGCGGCGAGCACGGAAAGGAGCGCGCGGTTCCGACAGGGCTTGAGGCGTGACTGCCCTGCTCCGCCGCGGACGGGGCGACGCGCTAACGCCAGGGGCGCTAACCTGGTGCGCTAACGACCATGCACTAACCTGGTGCACTAACGCCCGGTGCGCTAACCTGGTGCGCTAACGACCGATGCGCAAACGCCCAATGCGCTAACCTGGTGCACTAACACCCGGTGCGCTAACCTGGTGCGCTAACGACCGATGCGCTAACGCCCAATGCGCTAACGCCCGATGCACTAACCTGGTGCGCTAACGCCGGCCTGATACACTAACGCCCGGTGCGCTAACGCTGGATGCGCTAACCTGGTGCGCTGACGACCATGCGCTAACGACCATGCACTAACCTGGTGCGCTAACGACCGGTGCGCTAACGCCCAATGCGCTAACCTGGTGCGCTAACACCCGGTGCGCTAACGCCCGATGCAGTAACCTGGTGCGCTAACCTGACGTGCTAACGCCCCGTGCACTAACCCCCGAGGCCCGGCCTAGCTGACGGCCAGTCAGTACGGACGAAGAACTGTTTTCCTGCCTGTGGAGCACAGCTGTGCGCTCATTTGGTTTATAAGCCTCGTGGAGAAGATAAGGGGGGGGGGGAGTCCAGTAGTTTAATGATCTTTCCTCTCTAAATCATCCTTGAGAAAATCCACAGCTTCATTTTTTCCGTTCTGCAACCAATAAGCCCCAGAGGCATGTGCTTCCTGTTTATGCTGTGGTTCCCAGGAAAAAGGAGCAAATGCACCAGCAGCTAATTAAATCCTTCAGTAGAGGAGGGCTTGATTGCAAATTGCTTATCATGAAAAACTACTTGGCTTTCATTCTGCTGGAAAGGAAAAATGTTTCAAAGTGATTTTGATGTTTGTGCTCCTGCTCGCCACCTTTGCCCAGGTCTCAAAGCAATCCCAACAGCATCACTCCGGGAGACTTACAAGAGGCTTCACTCCCTTTGGGACAAAGACTTTGGTAAACACTCGTTGGCTCTGGTTTCAGATTGCATCAGTCCAGGAGCTAATTCCAGGCCCAAAACTAAGAACAAGCTTTGACTTGATCTTTAAGTTACTTTCAGGATGGATGTTTCCAGATTTTGATTTTAAGATGCTGAATTTTGCCTGCCCATGGAAACTGGTATATTCTGGCTTTTTCACGCGTATTCTGTATAAATGTGATTAGGGAAGATGTTAGGGTTCTAAGCTGACAGCCAAGAAAGAATTCTTGAGATGTCTTTGGTGCAAAAAGATGATTTTATTAAAGCAGAGAGACTGGACCTGTGAGCAGAAAGAGCTACGCTGGGGTCCTAAGGAGTGGCCCAGTATATACTGTCAGGTTGGGAGGGGGTTAGGGATGGTGTCCGCCTCCCAAGGTATTTTGGAAACAAGCTTTCCAGGATCCTGAGGGGGCTGGCTATTGTTAGGAAGACGTCATTTATTACTGTTTTGTAAAAAGTTGGGAGACTCTTCAAATGTCTATCAGTGTGTCAAATGCTTGGAGGATGATTGCCAACACGTGTCTTGGCAGGTACAATAAAGGAAGCTTCCAGAGGAATTTTTACGTGTCAAAGTAGACTTACAGGATGCTGGGGGATAGCCTAAGATTGCCTTTTGCCCTTAGCAAAGTAGTAACGTTGAGGCAGCTGAGTTCCTAGAGGAAGGTCACTCTGAGTGTTTCAAGGACTTGCCAGTGGGCTGTAAGTAGTAAGGAAATTTCATAATTTTCTCCTACCTTTGTTTTCCACATCAAATGGAATTAAATTCAGTTTAAAAATAAATAATAGCATATCATCCTCTTCCTTTAGGCGAGTTTCTAATCCTAAATTTTCTTCCAGTGATGATTAGAAGTTAGAAAGGTTTTTGAAACCTGTTTTAAAAATGAAAACATATAAAATTACAAATAATTCAAGGAAAGAATTACTTACAATCTTATCGCCTCTACCAGGACTGATGTGGAAATGTTTGGGTTTGGAGTAAAAAAGAAAGAATGGCCAAGAAAGAATTCTTCAGACATCTTTGGTGCAAAAAGATGGTTTTGTTAAAGCATGGGAACAATACCCATGGGCAGAAAGAGCTGCACTAGGGTTGTGATGGGTGATTGATTATACACTTTCAATTTGGGAGTGGGTCGGGGATAGTGTAAATCTCTAAGGAATTTTGGAAGCAAGATTTCTAGGGCCTCGAAGGGCACTAGCTATTGTTAGGAAAAAGTCATTTATTACTGTCTAGTAAAACCTTAGTCATGAAACCCTTCAGTCATGGGCCATCTGCTTGGATGATGATTGCTAACATGTAGCTTGGGTGAGTAGAGATAAAGCAAGTTTCCAAAGGAATTTTTAAATATTAAAGTAGACTTATAGGATCCTAGAGTTTGGGATAATATTAAGCTAAAATTGCCTTTTGTCCTTAGCAGAGTATAAACATGGAAGCAATTGAGTTTCTAGAGGAAGGTCACTCTACGAGTCTCAAGGACCGGTCAATGGGCTGTAAGTTGTAAGGAAATTAAATTTTTTTCTTTTGATTTGTTCTTTACATCAAGAACTATTACAATTGGTGAATTTTTTGTTCTGGCTGTTAATAAATGATGTTTGCAAATAAGTTAGAATCAGAATATAGATTCCATATTTCTTTTATGTTTTATTTTGCTGCTATTTTCCTAGCATATTCAGGGAACGAAATTAAGTATTGATTGATGGTGATAGTGGTAAGAGTGAGACATAGATTTGGTTTAAAGACATACATGCACCACGAAGCCATGTAATTGAATAAGTCAGAGGAAATTTAATCTGTCTTTTTCCTGTGTCCACACAAGACATGCTTTAATAAGAACAACAGGAGGATCCTTATTTTTTTTCCTTTAATTTGTGAATCCAGGCTGTTCTCAGTGTCTTTAGTGAAATCAGCTAAAGACATACTTTTGAGGGAACAGCAAATATGAGCAGGTTACATCTGTTTGTGATATTTTCCCCAGGATGGGACTAACAAGTTTGATCTGTTTCTCAATGTCAACTGATTCAGATTTATTGTATTACAGCAGCATTTTTATCTTATTAGCTCTTGTCTTTAAGAAATTACTCCTGGAATTGAGTCATACCAAGAGTTTCACCAGAGGATTTTGTATACTTGGGTGTGGCAGCCGACCATTTAAACCACAGCGTTAGAGCACTGGGAGTCCGGGTTCTCAGGTCTTCTGAGAATAAAAAGCATTACTGAAACACTGATGGTATTTAATAGAGCATCTATAGGAAGGATTTTATTAATCTGCTTTATTTATTAAGAAGTTCACTGAACAAATATTTGTTGCGCACCTGTTATGTGCCAGGCGTTGCTCTAGGTAGTTGGGATACATAAGTCAACAAAAAAAAAGACTTGTGGAGCTTACATTCCAGTATTCCCTTCTACATGTGTTAGCTTGCTAGGGCTTACACGGCAAGGTACCACGGGCTGGATGGCGTAAATAACAGGAGTTTATTTTTCTTAGTTCTAGAGGCGAGAAGTCCAAGATCCAGAGTCAGCCGAGTTGGCTTCTTCTAAGGAGCCTGAAGGAAGACTCTGTGCGGGCCTTGCTCCTTGGCTTCTGGGTGGCTGTCTTCTTCCTGTGTTTTCACATTGTCTTCTCTCTGTCTGTGTCTGTGTCCACATTTCCCCTTCTTACAAGGACACCAGTTATATTGGATTAGGGTCCACCATAATGATGTCATGTTACCTTAATTACCTCCGTAAAGACCCTGTCTCAAAAAAAAAGGCTCTTCACGTTGTAAGGTTCTGGAGGTTAGGACTTCAACATAGGAATATGGGACGTATTTCAGCCCTTAATATCACATATGACTAGATGATCCAAATCTTTGTCTTGCCTGTTTTCTCATATCCACATCTCTGAGATACTCAAAACCATTATGTTTCCCTGCAAGATATGTCTGGGGGAACCTATAATTCTGAGCAATTATTTTTCTAGGCATGATTTATTTTTAATGACTACTAAAAGGAAAGTTTTGGGTTCAGAAAGATTATTCTACTTGAAATGTGGCTCCATCCAGCCAATATTCTACTGTTTTGGCAAAGTTTTAAAAGAGAATAAAGAGAGATGATGTTGGAGAATGGTTTTGACAGGTTATTATTTGCAGGGTACTAGGATTCATGGTAAAAAAAATTTTTTTTTCCAAAACACTTTACATGAGGCGAAAGGGAGGCCTATTTAATGACATTATTTTCAATAATTCAAGTGATATCATTACCATCATTTACCATCACCACTAGTTACTATTTATTTCTATCCATGGGAAAACTGAGATGGCTTAATCACTTGCTCAAGGTCTAACAGATTCTAACTGATGTCTGCCCCAAGTCTGACTCCAGGGTTTAAGCTCTCAACCATTAAGAATAACAAAAAGAAACAAAAGGACTCCAATGTTCTTTACAGTACACTTCTGAGGAAGTGATACACCTAAGTATCCAGGTATACCTAAATGAGCACCCAAGTTTGCCTTCAGTCTTAATGTATACCTAACCTTTATCTTAAAATGATACTTTATTGTTCAGTGTTTGTGTCATTGTTGATATGCTGTGTCAAAATGAGTTTGTCTGTCTATCTGTCTTAGATTCTGAATTTATAAAGGACACAATCTACAACCAGGTCAGTATTTTATAGTTTATTTCATTGTACATCTTGAATTACAGTGAAAATTTTAAATAGCTTTAAAAGTTTGGATTTTTTCTTATAATTTTAAAAAACAATTTTGTTTTCCTTTTGTGTAAGATGAATGGGTCAGGGAAACTACCTGGAGACATCAGGAAAGGCTTCTCTGGAAAGCTGAGTTTAGTAGGATAAATACAGGTTAGAAAAGGATACTTTAGGAACACAGAAAAACCCCTATGCATACATAGGCATATGACAGAACTTGATATTTTGGGGAAAATGCAAGTAGTAAGATATGCAGGAAGTTGTTGAAGTGCTAAGAGATGATAGTGGACTAAAAGGGACATGATCCCACTAAAAGTGGACATGGGACTCGATCCCAGAACCCCGGGGTCACCCCTGGGCCAAAGGCAGACAATCACCTGCGGAGCCACCCAGGCATCCCATAAATAAAAGCTTTTTTAAAAAAATCATATTTCCAGGCCCCACCCAAGAACTAGTGAATTGAAATATCAAAGGGTTAGGATCTGGATGCGTGTATTTTGAGAAAGCTTCCCGGATGGTTCTGGCTGGCTCCCTGTTTTGACAATGTAGTTGTAAATTCATATTTGTTTTCAAGGTTTGCTCTTAAAACAGATGGGAGGGGAAAACAATTCTAAAGCAGAACTGAAAGGATGGGGAAAAGGAAGGCATCGGCAAAAATTTTGAGTCAGTCTCACAAGGTTCTCAGCTCAGGCTTAAACTGTGTTCTCCGCAGAAGTCCGTATATCTTGGGCATGCCTAGCTGACTCCGGGGTTTTGTACATAAGGGAATACCAATCCCCATGGAAGAGACTCACTTCACTGTAAATCAGGGTAATATTTTACCCCTGCCCCAACTTTTTACTGAAAAAATTTTAATTGTATGGAAAGTTGAAAGAATTTACCTACTACTTAATTCACTAAGTGCTAGTATTTTGCCATATTTGTTTTACTTGCTATTTTTTAATATCCCCTGGTAATTGTTGCCTGAATCAATTATTTTACTGGGGGGGCAGGGGTTGCCAAACAGTGATTTTCTGATTTTATTATCCCCACTATGTTTATTATCATTATCTAGCACTCTTCAATAAGGAAGAGCTTTTCTTTGTCAACTGAAGATGAATTTCTTCCTAAAAAGGCAGAGCAAATGCATAATTCTTTAAATTAAAGAAGACTTTTCAGGAGCCTATATTTGATTTAAGGACAGTCAGCTAGTGGTGTGGTAGACAAACGGTTTGAGTATAGCAGAGGCCTAGGCGTATAGTTCTACAGCCCCGCTGTCCAACTCAGAATGATAAAATACGGTAGCTGCCGAGAAAAACGGTGCAGAAATTATGGTGGCTGTCCCTGAAAACAGAGGAGTCAGCAGCATTAGTGGCAAGGCTTTGGAAGTGTCAAGGATAGGAGTCATGGCACAGACACTGGCAGGTCCCTCAGTGCTGGGACCTGTGGGTGGGTCCCAATAGCTGTAGCGCCATCAGTGGGCATGGCGGCCTGTCCATTGTTTTATCCATCAGCAGGAGGAGTGAAATGATTCCAGCTAATGGGTAACAAGTGGATTTTTCTGTAGAGCATCCATGAAGCAGTCACTGGGGCACCCAGAGCTGTTCAGGTGCACGTGGAGGCAAGAATCTGTGTCAGAGACTTATGGCGATGCGATCTTCCCCTTGGTCTGGTGTGATCTGAGGAAAAGTGCTGTATCTTACCAAGAACAGAAAACGTCAAAGAAAGGGTCTTTTTTAGGCAAAGGAAACTCCAAAGAGAACGTGATGTCTGGACTCTGTAGGTGATGTATAGAGATGATGGCAGGTGACTCAGAAATTCAGAGATACTAATTGGCTAGGAGAACCACAGTGATCGCACGGCCAGTTTTCTCATCGCAGATGCGATGCATCTCTCCATTTCTTCAAGTCTTTTTCTAAGCAGTGCTTGGTGACTTTTCTTTTTATGGTAAACACAGAAATTCAGGTAAAGATAAATCAACATTTTATTCCTGATAAAATTTACATCCCCTGAAAAATTAAAATGGCCTAAATGTAAGGTTTCCTTTAATCTGTACTGGACATAGGAGTTGTGGTTACTAGAAGTCAAATCATAGAGGGGAATTAAGGAAACAATGATTACCATTTTCCTTTCACTTTTAGTTCTTTTTAAAATAGGAATAAAGTGACTTTTTTTTTGCTACCCTACATTTCCTCTAAACGTTGGTTTCTTGATGGAGAAATGGAAACTTTTTCTACTGGAAGGAAAGAAGTTGAGAATTATTTCTGTGTTTAGTTCTGCTTTTGTTATTTATGAACCAAATGTCCATAGACTGAAGAGAAAATAAAAAGACAGGCTGTGCACTGAATCATGGCATGTTATAATTGGCATGTCATAAAGCGAGGGGGTAATTTTATATACATTTCCTCAAAAAGTGATGAAATTAAATTATTCCTAGAATTCAGCAAAGTGACTCTAGGGGTACCTGGGGGGCTCAGCATTTGAGCGTCTGCCTTCAGCTCAGGTCGTGACCCCGGGATCCTGGGATCGAGTCCCACGTCGGGCTCCCTGCGTGGAGCCTGCTTCTCCCTCTGCCTGTGTCTCTGCCTCTCTGTGTGTCTCTTATGAATAAATGAATAGAATCTCTAAAAAAAAAATTCAAAGTGATTCTAATTCAGTGTAGTGGAACTTTTTTTTTTAGTGGAATAGCTACCATGTTTTTATAGAGTGACAATACAGTAATTAATAAAAAGTGTTAGTGTGTTAGTGATTTTTTTCCCCCTTGACTGAGGCTAATCAGTTTTGTGTTCCATATGCACTCACTGAACTGTTTTTAGCTCTATGTTAGGTAATTTATTCAGGTGTTGAAATCATCACAAGACTTTTCTGAGAACTCTAGATCTTCCAAAGTGGCAGAAAGTTGATTGCTGCCTCAGCAGTACCAGTTGGAGCACTGGGTATGCACCATCGTGTTTAGTGGAGCTCGTGTTCAAAAGAAGCCTCCCAGAATCCTTCCTGTAATCCTTAATATTAGAAGCACGTGAACTGAAACACTAATTGGTGAGTAAAGAGTGAGGTGCAGAAACAAGAGGAAAAGATGTCTTGTTCTAAGTCTTGAAGCAACCCAGGCGGTTTGTAAATTGTGATATTTTGTCCTTACATCTTTCACCGCTCTTACCTGCTTTCCTCTGCTTCGCAGTGTGCAGTGCCAACTTACCCTAATTATCACATTGCCCCCATCCATCCAAATGTGTTTTTTTTCCCATCAAAGCTTTTTTTACACCAAAATTACCTCCACTCCTTTCCTGGAGTGTCTCTGATATTAGAAAAACAGAAATTTTGTTGAACTGATTTGCCCTAACAAGTACATGGATTATTAATAGCCAGCCTCTTAACATTTATCAGATGTAATTGTTATTTTTATGAATACCTGTTCATACCTAGTGAGTTTAAATTTGAAAGATTCTCTTTTGTTATAATGATAAAAAAAAAGAAATACAGGCAATTTCCAAAGAAGACTTTTTTTTTTTTTTTTTGTAGAGGTAAAGCAGTTTATCTCTTGGGAGACCAGTTTTGCAGGTGTTAGCAACCTAAGCTGTTCCTACTTTTCTACAGTCCTATGCAGACAAGACCATAAATTTCTAAGCTTACAGTTATTTCACAGTATCTCCCTTGATGATAGTAGTGGGGATGTTGGTTTTGTTGTATGCGTTGCTTGAGTTCTTTCCTGTACCTTGGTTATAAGGTTACCAGGTGTCTTTGTTGTTAAGTTTCTGTCTTTTTTTTTTTAAATAAGATTTATTTATTTATTTGACAGAGAGCACAGGGGGAGCTGTAGAAGGAGAGAGGGAGAGAACCTCAAGGAGGTTCCATACTCTCTGAGGAGCCCTTTGCAGGGCTTGATCCCATGACCCTGAGATATGACCTGAGCTGAAATCAAGAGTTGGACACTTAACCAAACTGAGCCACTAAGTGCCTCTGTTTCTGTCTTTTTAAATTTTAATTTAATTTTTTAAAGATTTTATTTATTTATTTGACGGAGAAAGAGAGCACAAGCAGGGGAGTTGCAGGCAGAGGGAGAGGGAGAAGCAAATTCCCGGTGGAGCAGGGAGCCCAGTGTGGGACTCGATCCCATGACCCTGGGATTGTGACCTGGTCTGAAGGCAGGTCACTAAGATGCCCCCGTTTCTGTCTTTTTTAAAAAAAAAACTAATCTCTATACCCAACTTGGTGCTCAAACCTACAACCCTGAGATCAAGATAGATTTTCTGTCTTGAGAGACTCAGTCCAGAAGGAAAAACATGTAATAAGCACCAAATAAAATTTCTTAAAGGAATTAACATTTGGCTTTATTAATTTGTTCATTAAGTATTAACTAGGTGCCTACTATGGGTCGAGTACAGCCTAGATGCTGGGGATACAGTGATTAAGACCTGGTGCCCCCATGGAGCTCACTGTCTAGTGGTCCCAGTGAACTGCAGGTAACATGGCTTCAGGGAAATGGTAGTTACATAGATAAGGCAAAGGGCAGAGGCTTCGTCTCATGTTCCCTGATGGTGAGGTGGCATTCATTCCACACTACGGAATGGCAAAATAGCAATCAAGTTATCTTATGGTCATATTGGGCTGTGTACTCACTGAAGAGGAAGTTCTGGGGAATCAGATAACTTGCCATAGACCAATTTAAAGGGGAAGAGGACTGATTGGGCCATGATGGATGCTTTTAATGGCTTGGGATGATTTAAAAGCAAGCAGATTGACATTGTAAAAATTGTAATTGTAAAAATATTGCTTGAGTGGAATGACACTCAAGCCTTTATGGGATAGGGTTGAAAAGTTGAAAAAAATCTCTTATAGCTTATAGTCATAGGGCTGAGGTATCAGAAAACCAAATACAAAGAATGATTCCGTGGTTTGGAAAATTATATTAGTACGTGAATTCAAATACTTAACCAAGTATTTTATATGAATGGTAGGTTAGGCTAGATTGGGGGGTAGTGGGGGAATTGACAAATTGAGTAGTGGTATATGGCAAATCAAGGCTTGGAGAACCCCAAACTCCTAGGTTTATCTGAAATAGAGTTCTCAATTGTGGCACATCCATAGTTGAGTGTTAACATCCACTTGGTCATAATTTATGTCATGAAAATATGGGGAATATTTGCAGGAATGGGTTTGAGGGTTCTTGACCAGGAAAATGGAAATGGAATTTTTAGATTAAGCCAAATTAATAGATAAGATTGCACTTTTAGTCACTGTGGTTGCTTGGGCAGCCAGCTGTAGTTCTAACAAGGTACTGAACTGGCTAATCCCAAATAGCATTGAATAGTTAGAATTTGGTCTAAAAGAAGGGATAAAAAAATTTAGGATATATGAGTGTGGGATTAGATCTGTCATGCAATCTGCCCATGGACCCGTCATGGATCCCCTGATATATTCTGGAAGACTCTCAGTTTAGTTTAGCCACAGGAATGGATTAGTGAAGGACATATGAGAATCTTTAAAGAGCACTTTGCTGGCTGCTCTTTCTAGGCTGACAATGCGGACGGATAGAGACCTAATCTCAGTGGGAGAGGGAGAGCCTTATGACAGAAATGAGCAAGCAGGGAACCCTGGGTGGCGTAGCGGTTTAGCGCCTGCCTTTGTTGGCCCAGGGCGCGATCCTGGAGACCCGGGATCGAATCCCACGTCGGGCTCCCGGTGCATGGAGCCTGCTTCTCCCTCTGCCTATGTCTCTGCCTCTCTCTCTCTCTCTGTGTGACTATCATAAATAAAAATTTTTAAAAAATGGGATCCCTGGGTGGCGCAGCGGTTTGGCGCCTGCCTTTGGCCCAGGGCGCGATCCTGGAGACCCGGGATCGAATCCCACATCGGGCTCCCGGTGCATGGAGCCTGCTTCTCCCTCTGCCAATGTCTCTGCCTCTGTCTCTCTGTGACTATCATAAATAAATAAAAATTTAAAAAAAAAAATTTTTTTTTAAATTAAAAAAAAAAGAAATGAGCAAGCAGCAGACGAGGTCATCACATAGCAAGTTGAATGTGATGATCAAGTCGCAGGGCGGCTTTCCCATAGTTAAATTACTTTATAAAAATTTATTTTTGATTGTAGGAGTAATATGTGACACTTTCTTATTGCTAAGAATTAAAACAAAATAGATAAAAATAATTTAAAAATAAGGATAAATAGGGATGCCCGGGTGGCTCAGCGGTTAAGCATCTGCCTCCAGCCCAGGGCGTGATCCTGGAGTCCCAGGATCGAGTCCCACATCGGGCTCCTTACATGGAGCCTGCTTCTCCTCCCTCTGCCTGTGTCTCTGTCTCTCTCTCTCTCTCTCTGTTTCTCATGAATAAATAAATAAAATCTTAAAAAAATAAGGATAAATAAAAATAAGAATAAAAATAGGTAAAAAGCAAATGCTCCCTTGACTTCTTTCTTCTAATCCCTCTTTCTTTCATGAAATGCTCAGTAGAAATTCTCCACTGCAGAAGAGGTACTTGGTACTAAGATGTTCAAGACGACCCACTCTGTGGATGTCAGTTCTGTTTTGCCACCAGCCAGCCTGGTGCTTGCTGAATGGACTTGTCGACCAGTGGCCATGGTGTCAGTGGTGGAGACGATATATGGGTTTCTTTTTTTTTTTTTTTTTTATTTTATTTATGATAGTCACACAGAGAGAGAGAGAGAGAGAGGCAGAGACACAGGCAGAGGGAGAAGCAGGCTCCATGCACCGGGAGCCCGACGTGGGATTCGATCCCGAGTCTCCAGGATCGCGCCCTGGGCCAAAGGCAGGCGCCAAACCGCTGCGCCACCCAGGGATCCCGATATATGGGTTTCAACCTCATGGACTTCCCGTCTTCCTGGCTGCCCCGGTGCATGCCACGGCTGAGGGCTCAGTTATTAGCAACAGCAGCCAGTTCTGGGTTCTAAACTTAGCCTTACACCTTGCCATTTCTCTGTTGGCAGAGGCGTTACAGTGGATCCCTCCGTTGTGGGGAATGGGGAGTAGCAATTTTAGATCTTAGGTAACGACTTCCCTTAGGAAAGCTCAGGACTTAGCTCTCATCCTGCCATCCTATTTGCTTCCCTTCTCTATCCTCTCAACATAATTTTTGGTTGAGTGGATGTTCAGTATTTACACTATACCTATGCCAACATTCTATATATCAAACCTCATAATATATTATAAGCGTGTTTCTTATTTTGTGCTTTTTCTGAGGTCAAAAATTGCTTATTTAAAAACTTTTTCTTATTTTTCTTTATACCAGTTACTGCTTTAAATTGCTTTTCAGTACAATTTTATGTGTCTCAAGAAAAACACTAATGGAGTCCCATAGGCCACATGTCTAAATATTTAAAAGTTAAAAATCAAACTACTAAATAAACCCTCCTTTCTTCTCAACTTGACATATATACTATCACAACAAAACTGAAAATTATCTTAAGCTATGGTTTTATGACTGAAAGCCTGTGAATTATTAGACCACTGAATTTTAATTTTTATTGCCAATGTCTGAGTCAGTGATGTTTGGATGAGAAGTAAAGGCTTGCCAAACTAATAAATCATTATGTTCTTTGCTATGAATTTTGTTTTTCTTAATTTCAACAAAATATTACCCTGAAACTTCACATAAAATTTGGCTTATTGACAATAATGTCACATTTGACCTTTCTTGAGTCATTGTAGACTTTACATATTTTTCTTTTAAAACATTCCAGATAATCTATTAAAACTAAAAAAGGTAAGATACTGGCTATAGTCAACAGATATAAAAACTCATAAAATATTTAAAGCTGGAATTTTTAACTTCATATTTTGAAAATTTAATTAAATCTTATCAAATATTTTATAAAAGTAAAACCAATTATAATTCTAGAATTAATATCCATCTGTCAGTATAAAATATGAATAGCTAATTTCACACATATTACTTCTAGACATACACACAGATTTAAGAATAAAATAAATCACTTAATACTACAAGATGTTTCTCAGCTGCCAGGTGTATCAGTGTTGAACAGTATGCTAATTAGTGAATATCACTGAATTCTCCGTGTAGAGCCAAAATGAGGTTAAAAAAATGGATACTCAATACTCTGAGACTTTAAGATGCAAGTATCTATTTCATTCATGCTCTCTGAGAAGAAGGATTTGTCACACTAGTTTTTTTCTTTAACAAAAGTGCTTCTGTGCACATTCTCTCTTTAGCAAAGTCTGTCTCTGAGAGCAAAGCACAGCCCACACAGCTACACAGTATATCCAGGGCCGTCACCTTTTACTTTGAGGAGAAAGGACAAGAGCAAGAGACGTGGGGAAACCTCTCTCTGGAGCGTAAATGAAGTGAGTGTCACAGAAAGAAATATCTAAGGTTATAGATTGTGTTAAGTTGGCACCGAGTGCTGGGTCTCGAGTAATAATGGTACCCGTGTGTTCGTTCTTTTCTTTTCTTTTCTTTTCTTTTCTTTTCTTTTCTTTTCTTTTCTTTTCTTTCTTTTCTTTTCTTTTCTTTTCTTTTCTTTCTTCTCTTTACTTTCTTTTCTCTTTTTTCTTTTTCGTTCTTTTCCTTTCCTTTCCTTTCCTTTCCTTTCCTTTCCTTTCCTTTCTTTCTTTCTTTCTTCTTTCCTTCCTTCCTTCCTTTCTTTTTTTCTTTTTTCTTTCTTTCCTTCTTTCTTTTCTTCCTAGATTTTATTTCTTTATTTGAAAGAGAGAGAGAAGAGATGCACACAAGCAGGGGCAGAGGGAGAGGGAGAAGCAGAATCCTCACTGAGCAGGGAACCTGATGCGACATTCAATCCCAGGACCCCAAGATCATGACCTGAACCAAAGGCAGCCGCTCAACACTGAGCCACCCAGGTGGCCCTCCATGTGTTCTTCCATCAGTATATTCTCCTTTGACCTGTGGGCTCTACCATGTGGAGCCCCAACGCCCAGTTCCAAGGTTGATCTTGGGTCTCAGCATTCAGTATGCCCCTACTTAGGTCATGCTCCTATTTCCCATTAGGGTATGTGTTCCTGCAGCTGCTCCATCACTCCCCATTTAGCAGTTCTGGTCTTCTGCAGGAGTAATTTACTCAATACCATGCAGGAAGGGAATGAGAGCTCTATCTCCTTTTCTTATTTTTGTACTTTAAAATCCTTCTAATTTTTTAAAAAGATTTTATTTATTTATTTATTTATTTATTTATTTATTTATTTATTTATAAGAGAGACAGAGACAGAGACACAGGCAGAGGGAGAAGCAGGCTCCCCAAAAGGAGCCTGATGTGGGACTCAAGATGCCGGATCCCGGGTTCAGGACCTGAGCTGAAGGCAGACACTCAACTGCTGAGCAATCCAGGCATCCCTAAAATCCTTCTATTTTGAATTTATTTTATTTTATTTTATTTTATTTTATTTTATTTTATTTTTTAAAGATTTTATTTATTTTTTTCACATTTCATTTTATTTTTTTTTAATTTATTTTTTTATTGGTGTTCAATTTGCCAACATATAGCATAACACCCAGTGCTCATCCCATCAAGTGCCCCCCTCAGTGCCCGTCACCCAGTCACCCCCACTCCCCGCCCTCCTCCCCTTCCACCACCCCTAGAGTTCGTTTCCCAGATTTAGGAGTCTCTCATGTTCTGTCTCCCTTTCTGATATTTCCCACTCATTTTTTCTCCTTTCCCCTTTATTCCCTTTTACTATTTTTTATATTCCCCAAATGAATGAGACCATATAATATTTTAAATAATTTTAGATTTGCCAAAAAAAGTTGCAAAGATAGTATGAGGTTGCTGTATATTCTCCCCCCAGCTTTTCCCCTTATGATCAAGCTGCATTTACCCAAACTAAGAAATTAACGTGAGGATAATACTGTTAACCAAACTGCAGACTGTTTGGATTTCACCAGTTTTTCCATGATGTCCTTTTTCTGTTGCAGGATATCAGATTGCATTCAGTCATCATGTTCCCTTCATCTCCAATCTATGACGGTTGTTTGGTGTTTCCTTGTGTCTCATGACCTTGACAGTTTCGGAGGCCATCGATCAGGTGTTTTGTAGACAGTCCCTCCATTTGGACTTGTCATGATGACATTAGGAATATGGATTTTGGGGGAAGAATACTGCAGGGATGAACTGCATCCTATCAGGGGTGCGTGGTATCAACGTGACTTAAGATGGGTGATGTTAACCTTGAGCACTTGGCCAAGTTGATATCTCAGGTTTGTCTATTTATTGTTTCTGTTTCCATATGCTGTTCTTTAGAAGAGAGTCACTAACTAAATCCAGCCCACACTCAAAGAGTGGGGAATCCTTATTTAATATTTCTTTTTACCCCCCACTTCTAAAACTCCACTCAGTTCCTGAGCCTTTGGAAGATTCTGTGATAGACATCAATTTAGCTCTTGGCTTTCCCCACTATATCACTTTTCTGCACTCCAGCTAGCCAAATTTTGTTTCTATTATCTCCCTTGTCTTTGTATGTATGATTTTATGGGCTTTAAAAAAATCTATTTATGGTAGTTTTAGTGGGGTTTCAGGGGAAGTGAAATTGAATTATTATGTTCAATCTACCATCTTTATCTGGAAGCCTTGGGGGAACATTTTTTAATCATCAAAATTGACATTTAATCTGTTTGGATTTGCCATTTCTGTTTGTTATAATTCTACCATTAATATAATCCACGGACTCACTGAATGTTTTTTGGGGTATCATTTTTGTATTTCATAAAACATTGTGATCACTCAAGAAACTCAGTTCACAGTAAGTAAGAGAAGTAAGGCTTCTCATGTTGGTTATGTGATTGGCCCTAATTATCAAAGGTAAATTAGGGTTACTGCTATAAAGCCAGACTTATGTAGCCTAAGAACTGCTTCTTTTTACATGCCCTGTTATTAAGTCTAACAAAAAACAAAGCAGACTTGGATACCTCGGGAATCTAAAGTTGGGTTAGTCAACCAGGCAAAGAGCCCTAGCTGGCTGATGCTAGCCAAAGGCAACCCAAACGTGAATGAGTAGAGGAGTAGAGTTAAAATATCCACAATAGCTTCTTGACTAGTCGCATAAATGAAGACAGGAGGCCTCTGGATATTTACTGCTTTTCCTTTCTTCTCCCTTGTCTCTCATCTTTATGTTTCTAGAGCAGTTAGATTCACAGTACAGTGGAGAGGAAGGTACAGAGATTTCCCACATTCTCCCTGCCCCCACCCAAGTGAATCCTCCTCCACCCGAGTGGTGAATTTTAATTTTAATTAATTAATTACCAAGGATGAATCTGTATTGACATAATCACCCAAGGTCCATAGTTTACCTCAGAGTTCAGTCTTGGTGCCGTATTTGTATGAGTTTGGACAAATATATGATGACATATGTCTGTCGTTACAGTATTTCCACTGCCCTAAAAATCCTCCTCACTCTCTTCCTGTTCATCCCTCCTCCGATCCCCTGATTTTCACTGATCTTCTGTCTCTATAGTTTTGCCTTTTCCAGAACATCCTAGAGTTGAAATCATACAGTATGCAGTCTTTTCTCCTCTTTTATTTTCCTACAATTTTATATAAAGTACTTTCATATTGGTTTTGTTTATCATTTAGTGACTAGATTGCATTTTTCTCCTATGCATAAATTTATGGTTTTTGTTACTTTTTCTACTGGTAATGTGACTATCTGGCTCAAAAGCCAAAACAGCACAGAATATATATTGAGAAAACTCCCTCTTGCTCTGTCTACCTTGTTCTCCTTTGCCTTACCCACTGTAAGTAACCACTTTTGTTTTTTGTGTGTCTTTATGTTTCCTTATGCAAGTGCAAGCATATATTCTTCTTCTTCCACAAAACATAACACACTATACCGTTCTGTGCTCTATCTTCATTGAATAATTTGTATTAGTACAAGGGGGTTTTCCTTGTTCTTTTTTACAGCTCTATAAATGTTCTAATATTTATTTAACGAGCTCCCTTACAGAAAGAGACTTGTGTTTGTTTCTCAAAATACCATTGGTTTTGCCAATAGAATGAACTTCTACCATTCTCATTTTGAAGGTGTGTAGATATATTTTTATGAATTCCTGGGAGTGGAAAAGTTGCAAAATATTGACTTAGCATTATAGTGCACCTAGAGTGGGATTAGCTATCATTTGTTTCAATAGTCAGGGACAATGAGGAAAATAGCAACTGTCTTCAGTATTTACAGAGAAAATATACTACAGGGAAGTGGCTGCCAAATGATAGAACTGAGTGCTTAACTGAGAAAGTGAAGCAATCCAAAGATTAGTAACAGTGGAAGAGCCAGTGCCTGTACCCTGGAAAGATAAAAGTAAGAAAGCTGTGTTACTGAGTCCCGGAGCTGGGGCTCATCTGTTTGAGGCTTAGACCTCTAAGGGCCTGTCTGGTGAGCCCTGGGGCCCTTATAGAGTTGCAGTCACTGCCAGAGAGTGCTTGAGATAGAAGGGAGAGGGAGAGAAGTATCCTGGTTTAGTCCTTCCTGCCCCTGTCCTCCAGTCTTTCAGAAATCAGCTGATAGTAGGCCTGGGCACCACAGTTAAGAGAAGCCAGTGCCCCCTCTGATATGTTGCAGAGCAGTAGAAGGGCAGACATGAATTTGAGGACAAATGTGCTCAGCATCTAGATAGTCCACCCCTTTTTACTACATTTAAGTTCACTCTTCTACTCACATTTAATACCTTCCTACTTCCTACTTCTGTCTTACTAACAAAGACATTCCTTCTCCCCAAACAAGAAGAGAGACCCAAAGTCCCATTAGTCATTGTATCCTCTTCAAGTTCAGGATCTACTGGTGATCCTCATTCCTCTTTAGCAGGTCTAGAGGTGACTTGTGGCCTGATGATTTATGAACAAAATTGTAAATTAAGTTCCACCCACACTCCGTACAAAGCTGTAAAGGGGAAGGAGAAAAAGTATAAATCATTGGTTAATATGTACTTAACTAAAATACAACACACTTTGGTGATTCAGTCTTCATTGCTGTGAAAAAATCATTGTTGGTCATAGGTCATAGTTGACATTCATCACTTCCCTCTTCTACTACTTACTTCTTATTTCCTTTGTTTTTAGCCAGCATTGCAGGTACTTGGGGTTCTTTACTTACCAGGGTGACTGGACCGGCCAGGATATGTTCAGAACAATACAAAACACACCTTGGAATTTCAACAGAGAGCATTTAACATAGGCAATTGGTTAAGCAGTTTTGGAGAACTGAAAAGACAAAGGAGGGGATACTGAGCTAACCCAGAGAGGGGAACTCCAGGCTGAAGCTGCCTCTCTAGGCCTGGAGAGACAGCAGGAAGCTCCAGGGAGAGGCCCTCAGATGACTGAGCAGGTGCCTTGGCCTGACTATTGCCAATGTCTTTGATTAGGCATGGGGAGTCTGGTTCTAGGAGTGTCCCCTAAAAATCGAGTGTTATCCTTGCTAACTACTTGTCAGGAAAGGAGTGCATCCCTTCTCCTGTCTTCTGCCTTACGGAGTTCAACAGGAAGTCGACAGGCAATGCTGACATAGAATTCCCATAGTCCCAGCCCTAGCATCACAAAGCAGAGCCTGAAAACGGGTTTGGACTGAAAGGCAACGCTTCAATGCCGGGGGCAGCTCATCGTGTTGCCTACTCCGTTTCCACACAAAACTTCTTCCATCTATTTCAGCTTCCTGGGCAACAATACCAAATTACGGCCATTTCTTTAATAAGAAACAACTACCCTTTGTAGAAATAGGCACTGGCACCTTTTCCCCAAAAAGAAAGGTCCCAAATGTCATTACATTCATGTCTGGATGATGGCAATTACTCAGGTTTACTTGAAGTCCGTCTTGAATATCCTGTAACCTAAAGATGAAATTGGAAAGTTAACCACTGCCATTCATTCGTAAAACTACAATGGGTAGGCAGAAGGAGAAAAATACATAAACACACACGTGTGCACATACATTAAGCAAAGAAGAAAATAACGTCTAGGTATTAGTCCTTTTTTCTGTCTGGTCATGAGCCTTTGTTTGATGTTTCTAACTTCCTTCCTTCCCTACTCACTTCATCTTCCCTTCGCTCTGAGCCCGTGTCTATACAGATGACATGATCCAGAGCTTCACTCCTGAAGGCTCCGAATCTTCTTGGTTATTGCAGTTTTCCACTGACTTTTACAGTGGGAATGTTGAGGAGAAAATGAATATAGGTGACACAAAGGAGATAGAATTGATGGGTTTGGTGATGGCCACATGTGGAATGAGAAGACAGAACAAAAATCTGCAGGGGTGCTAAAAGTTTTACACCCACATGACAGTTCTGGCCTGAGTTTGAGTGGACGGCAGATAGATCTGGGCTTAATGCAGAGTTACCAACTGTCCTAGTTTACGCTGGATGGAGGGACTTCCTGGAACCTGAGACTTCCTGGAACCTGAGACTTCCTGTGCTAAAACTGGAAAAGTCCCTGGTAACCCAGGATAAGTTGGTCGCCCTGGTCTGGTAGGACCTGGCAGGGCAGATTAGTGACAACAGCTTCCTGGCGGGGCACCGAGTCAAGTCACCTTCTGGGAGAACGGATTCGTGAGCGGTCAAGAAGACTTAAACTTGCAGGAAGAGCGCCTTCCGTGGCACAGGGCAGCGGTGGTTCCTAGTCCTCCATGGTAGCTTCCATTCGGACCCATCCCTCATCTGTGGACCCCATGTGTCCAGTGTGGGCTCCAGGGAATGAAGGATGTTGGAATTAAAATCTGTGAAATCTAGCAGAGTGAAAGCCAGAGGAGACAGGTGCCTCCTCACCACAGACCACCCCACAGCTCTGGAAGCCCTCAGGCTCAGTGCGGTGGTGACTTCAGTTGATGGGGTGAGGGGATTGCTGGGGGGGGGCTAAGAACTTGGTAACAGGGACAGGCCCGTTCCCACTAGCACTTCTGGAAGACCTGAGATGCTTGGCAGGACGGTAACATCACACCAGTTACTACAGCAAGAGGCTGGGCAGCCTGGAGGCCAGAGGAGACTTGGCCACACTGGCTTTTCTGGAAGCAGTGTCAGGAGGGAAGGACGGGTTGCTTGTGGTTGCTTTCCTTGTGGTGTTGCGTCACCTAGTGTTAACTTGAATGTACTCTTGTCCTAGCCGGATGACTAACCGCAGATGGGAACAGTTTCCAAAGTCGTCATTTTTTTTTTTTCATTCAACAAATACTGATTGAATAGTTTCCATATCCAAATGGTTTTCTAGGTATTTTTTTTAAAGATTTATTTATTTATTCATGAGAGTCCCAGAGAGAGAGGCAGAGACACAGGCAGAGGGAGAGGCAGGCTCCCTGCAGGGAGCCAGACACGGGACTGGATCCCGGGACTCCGGGGTCGTGCCCTGAGCTAGAGGCAGACGCTCCACCGCTGAGCCCCCCAGGTGCCACATAGGTATTGAAATTAAAGCTGTAACAAAACCCCAGGATTTATGGAAGCTTACATTCTTATGGGGATAAAGATAATGCCTAAGTACAGTGTATCCTATGCTGTATTGTTATAAATGTGAAGGAGAAAAAATAGATCAAGAAAGGAAGAATTAGGTTTACGGTTTTGTGGGGAGGGGTCTATAATTTTACATCAAGCGGAGAGGGAGGCCTCTGAGTGAAAAAGAGATAGTGAGGGAGCGTTTCAGGCCAAGGAAGTAGGGCCAACGCCCCGAGGTGGGGGCTTACCTGGTGAGCTCAGGGAGCAGCGGGCGAGGCGGCCTGGAGCAGGCTGGGAGCATCAGGAGGGGGAGCCTTGGAGGCACAGTAGGGACGATCCCATTTATTTTGGGATGGGAAATCCTAACAAAGTTTTGAGCAGGGACGTGGTCTGTGTACAGTGTGACAGGGTCTCCCTGGCTGCTGTTCGGAGAACAGACTGAGAGGCCAGGGCAGAAGCGGGGAGAGCAGCAAATGCCCTGGAGTCCTCCAGGTGGGCAAGGGCAGCTGAGCCAGGTGGGCACAGCAAGGAAGGCTGAGGGGAGTGAGAAGTTGCAGAGGCCTACTTGGCCCGACCTCGACACTTTAGGACTGGCTGATTCAGGAGAATAAGGCAAAGGAGGAATTTTTAATTTGCCTGGATTTGCTTTCTGTGTATGGTGAGAGAAAGTATGATTTCATTTTTTTTCATAGGAATATTCTATTTTCCAGGGGCCCCGGGTGGTTCAGTCGGTTAAGTGTCTGCCTTCAGCTCAGGTCATGATCCCAGGGTCCTGGGATCGAGCCCCACGTCGGCCTCTCCACTCAGCGGGGACTCTGCTTCTCACTCTCCCCTGTGATCACTCTCACTCTCTCAAATAAATAGTCTTTAAAAAAAAGGGGGGGGGGATCCCTGGGTGGCGCAGCGGTTTGGCGCCTGCCTTTGGCCCAGGGCGCGATCCTGGAGACCCGGGATCAAATCCCACGTCGGGCTCCCAGTGCATGGAGCCTGCTTCTCCCTCTGCCTGTGTCTCTGCCTCTCTCTCTCTCTCTCTCTGTGACTATCATAAATAAATAAAAATTAAAAAAAAGGGGGGGGATATCCTGTTTTCCCAGCACCATTTACTGAAAAGATTGTCTTTTATGTATATAGGATTGAATTGAATTGGTAAATCATTTTTGAGTGAACTGACATCTTTACCCCTTTAAATCTTCCAGTTCACCATTTATTTTGGTCCTTAGTGATTTTCAAAGGATAATGTATATCTTTTGATAGGTTTGTTTATAGATACTTTTTTTTTCTAAAGATTTTATTTATTCATTCATGAGACACACAGAGAGAGAGAGAGGCAGGGACACAGGCAGAGGGAGAAGCAGGCTCCCTGCGGGGACCCCGATGCGGGACTCGATCCCGGGTCTTGAGCTGAAGGCAGATGCTCCACCGCTAAGCCCCTCCAGATGCCCCTGTTTCTAGATACTTGATGGTTTATGCTTTTGTAAAAAACATCTTTAAACAATTTACTTATTTTCTAACACTTTACGGCCAGTATTTGGAAATGTAGTTGGTTTGGGTATATTGATTCTTCATCTAGCAATTTTGCTAAATGCTCTTATTAATTCTAATTCTAATGGCTTATGTTTTGGAGGGGGTTCAACATACATGATATATCATCTGTAGTTAATTATACTTTTTATTTATTTTTTACCTTCACGTACTGGCTGGAATTGCTAGAACAATATAGAACAAAAATAGTGGTATCAGCAAACCTTTAATGGCTCTTTTCAGAGGAAAAGCTTCCAATATTCAACATTGAGCAAACTGGTAAGTTTACTTTGGTTATCTGTAGATTGTGTTGATTGGATTAAGAACATTCCAATCTATTTTTTTGGGGGGGGTAAGTTTTAAATACAATCATGAATGGATGTTGAATTTTATTTTAAAAAGTTTTTTTAAATTTACGTCTATCTAGAAATACTATTTTTTCCTGCTTTAATTTTTTTTCCTGCTTTAATTTTTTAATGCGGTAAATCTCACTGTTTGATTTCCTAATGTGAAACTGACCTTACATTCCTAGGATTGATCCACCTTGGTCATGATTGATTATCTTTTTAATATGTTTCTCAATTTGTACTCCTAACATTTTCTTTAATATCTTTTATATTTGTGTTCAATAAATGAGACTGGCCTATAATTTTCATTGTCTCTGTCAGTTAAAGGAGGCCTGAGAGCATAATCATTTTGGTTTCTGAGTTTGCCAGCCTCTGAAAGTGAGTCGATGAATCTTTTCCAATCATTCGAGGGTTTGTGCAATTTTGGTATTATTTCCTCTTTGAATTTATTGAAGAACACATCGGAGCTTGAGGTTATTTTTAAAATTAATTAATTTGTGGGGCACCTGGGTGGCTCAGTAGTTGACTGTCTGCCTTCGGCTCAGGGTGTAACCCTGAGGTCCTGGGATCGAGTCCCACGTCGGGCTCCCTGCATGGAGCCTGCGTCTCCCTCTGCCTGTGTCTCCGCCTCTCTCCCTCTGTCTCTCATGAATAAATAAAGTCTTTGGAAAAAAATGAAATTAATTTCTCTTAATTTTATTAAGATACAGGTCACATGTCAGAGTTTACCCATCACAAGCCTGCAATTTAATGTTGTTTTTTTTTTAGTATAGTCACAAATATACCATCAGCACAGTCAACTCCAGAACATTTTTGTCACCACAAAGAGAGGCCACATGCCCTCAGCTGTCACCATTCTGCCCCTGTAACCCCTTGCCCTGCGCCGTCACTGGCCTGCTTTCCCTCATGTGACTTGCCTGCTCTGGACATCTCGTGTAAACAGAGCCGGATGAGGGGTCGCCTTTCGTAGCTGGCTACTTTCACTCACCATAACGTGTCCAGGTTCCTCCAGGTGACAACATGTGCCGGTCCTTGGTTCCTCTTTATGACCGAATAATATCTTATGTGTGTGGGGGGAGCCACATTCTGTTTATTTATTCATCCCCTGGTGGATACTTGCATTGTTCTCACTTCTTGGCTCTGCTGAATAGAGCTGCCGTGAACATTCACGTACAAGTTTTTGTTTGAACACCTGTTTTCAGTTCTTTGAATCTATACCTAGGAGTAGAATTTCTGGGTCATATGGTAATTCTATATTTATCTTTTTGAGGAATTGTTAAAATATTTTCCACAGCAGGTGTGTTATTTTACATTCTCACAGCAATGTACAAGGATTCTGACTTCTCCACACTCTTTCTGACGATTGCGATTTTCCATCTTTTAAAATTATAGCCATAGCCATCCTAGTGAGTGTGAATTATATCTCAGTGTTTTGATTTTCATTTCTCTAATGACTAATGATGTTAGACATCTTTTCATATGCTTGTTGGCCATTTGTATATGTAGTTTTAGAAAAATACCCATTCCATTTTTAAGTTGGGTTATTTGTCCCTTTTTTGTTGAGTTGTAAGAATTTATATAGGTACATCTGGATGCTAGACTTACTAGATAAACGATCTGCAGATTTTTTGCCCATTCTGTGGTTGTCTTTTCACTTTCTTGACCATGTCCTTTGATGCACAAAAGTTTTGTACTTTCAGCTTATTTTTTCCTTTGCTTGTGTTTTTGGTGTCATATCTAAGAAATCATTGCCAAATCCAAGGTCATGGTTTGTCCCTATGCTTTTTTCTAAGAATTTTATAGTTTTAGCTCTCATATTTAGATTTTTGATCCATTTTGAGTTACTTTTTGTTAATAGTATGAGGTAAGGGTTTATTTTTTTAACATACTTTTTGAGTGTTAATTCCGGCATAATTAACCAACAGTTTTTTTTTTTTTAACCAACAGTTTTATATTAGTTTCAGGTGTACAGTATAGTGATTCAACAATTCTATACACTACTCAGTGCTTATCACAGTAAGTGAATTCCTAATCCTTATCACTGGTTTCACCCAGGTCCTAGTTATTTTTGAGGGAAGACTTATCCCCCCCACCCGAGTCAGTGTCTTTAAGATATTTCATTTTTCCCTTTCTACCTGTGTCACTTGCAATTTTATATTTTTCTTTAAAAATTTCCATTTCTTCCATATATTCAGATTTATTGGAAATTTTTGTTTTAAAGTATCCTTTTATTATATTTGAGATATCTGTGGTAATAATGTCTCTCCTTCTATTTATGATGTTGGTTATTTGTGGGAGGTTTTTCCTGGGTCTAATTTTGCAAGTGGTTTGTCAGTTTTAATCCTCTTTTTGAGTAGAAACTGCTACCTCATTTAAGACCTAGAACATTGGGCCACCTGGATGGCTCAGCTGGTTGGGCGTCTGCCTTCAGCTTGGGTCATGATCTCCGGGTCCTGGGATTGAGCCCCACATCTGACTCCTTGCTGAGTGGGAAGTCTGCCTCTCTCTCTCCATGTCTCTCTGTACCTCCCCCTGCTTGTGCTCTCTCTCTCTCTCTCTCTCTCTCTCTCTGTCTCTCTCAAATAAATAGATAAAATCTTAAAAAAAAAAAAAAAAGAAGAACTAGAACATTGACAACCTTTCCTCTTAGGTACTGGTAATATTCTAGATTTCATCATAGCTGGTGATTTTACATGTATATATTTTGTTCTTTTTGAAATACATTCATTTTGTATAGTCTTCAGTAGGTGCAATAGATTTCATAACTTAAAAACTTCAAAGGTGAAAGCAAAAATTAGCAAATTAAGCTCTAAAGCTTTGTTTAAGGTATTGAGTGAAAATTTTTGAACTACAAAATACAGAGGTCACCTAGTGATCTCAACAACTCAATAAAGTTTTCAATAAAGTCATTTTTGTTATATTTCAGACATAAAAATGTAAAGACTATTATAATGAACACCCTGGTACCAATAACCAAGGAAATAAAACATTTCACACCCAGATGAAATATAGTACATATTCCTTTCTGATTGCATTTCCTTTCTATCACAGAGGTAACCACAATCACAAATTTGGTGATTATCCCTGCAATTTATATCTTTATATTTTTGCCTCTATGTATATATCCTAAGCAGTATGTACTGCTACTTTGCATTCTGTAAAGTAATATATAAATTATGCTACATGGTATGTGTTCTTCCACAGATAATTTTTGCTAAATATTCCTTCATTTCATAAACATTTTTTCCTGAAGTTTTCTATTATTTATTGATTTTTTTAAAGATTTTTTTTTTTTTGAGAAAGAGAGCAGAGGGAGTGAGAACACAAGGTAGGGAGGAGGGGTGGAGGGAGAGGGAGAAGCAGGCTCCCTGCTGAGCAGGGACCCAGACATGGGGCTCGATCCCAGGACCCTGAGATCATGACCTGAGCTGAAGGCTGACGCTTAACCAGCTGAGCCACCCAGGTGCCCCAGTTTTGTATTTTTTAATTTGTTTTGAGAGAATTTGGAGTTGCTTGTTGAAACTTTTTTTTTTAAAGCAAATTCTACACCCAGTGTGGGACTTAAACTTACAACCCTGAGATCAAGAGTCACAGGCTCCACCAACTGAGTCAACCAGGTGCCTACTGAAGCATTTTTTATGATGGCTGTTCTAATTTTTGTCAGATAATTCTAGCATCTGATTTATCTCTATTTTAACATCAGTTGATTGCCTTTTCTTGTTTGGTTTGTGACTTTTCTTGTCTTTGTATGAATTATTTTTTTATTGTATCCTGGAAATTTTGAATATTAAGTTTTGAGACTTTGTATCCTACTTAAGTTTTTTATCTCAGCAGGTAGTCACCCTGTTTATGTTTAGTGCATAGTCCCTGGCTTTCCTTGCTGGGCTGTGGTTCCAGTGATAATGTAAGGTTCAGAGCTTGTCTAGTGCTGTTCTGGTCCGTTTCATTCAGCTGGTACCATCAGGGCTCCTGCTTGATTGTACTGATGCTGCCTGCGGGGCCGGGGTGCACTTTGCCAAGCAGGTCCTGAGAGGGAGTGTGTGGGGGGGAGATGCCAGTCTGTGGGACAGTGGGTGTTTCCCTGAGCCTGTTCTCTGGGCCACCCTGTGCCTACCTAATCGCTGCTGCTATTGTCTGAGGGAGTGCAATGGGCTCTCCTGGTTCCCCAGTGCCTCTAGGTGGTGGGTGCAGGATGCTGGGCATGTGGGACAGGGTGTTTTCCAGGGCCATCTCTCTAAGTCAACTGGTGCTCATCCCTGCCAGTGCTCCTGATGGAGAAAAGCATGTACCTGGGCCTCCTTCTGCCTCTGGTGGTAGTCCTCTTGGGTAAAGTCCCAAGAGATGCTAGAATGGGTCTTCCTTTACTGCTGAGTGGAGGCCCAGGGGACACTGGGCCTCTTGGAGCTTCTGGGTGGGATTCTCTACCTCTCTCTCTCCGTGGAGGTGCTGCTGGTGTAGGCAGAGCAGGCCAGGCCTCTGATGAGCTGCCTCTTTCCTGGGCCCTTTTCTAGCTAGCTTTTCCTAGAGCTTTCCTTTTTTTTTGCCTTTGCCTTTTGGTGGTTCTGTGGAGCTGTGTGCCTCTCCAGTGCCTAGTCTGGGATATATGGGAGATAAGAGAAATCCCAGGGAACTCTCTGACGTGTTGTTCCTTAAGTCCTAAGGTCCCTAGCCAGTCGGCTTTCCTTTTAGAGTCCTCTTATGGTCGTCTGTAATTATTGCCAGGATTTCCCTCTCCCTCTGCTCCTCCCCGCCTCGAAAAAAAAAAAAAAAAGAATGAATCCAATGTCTTTGTAGCAATAGAGGTACGATGTTTTTGGTAGAATGTCTCTAGTTTAGTGAAGTTCAATCAGATAATAGATTAAATACTAATCGAGATGAAATACAAGCAGTGTATATCTCCCAACACTTGAAAAGAGTATTTTATGAGTGAGTTGATGAATATTTATTTTTTCCCTTGCATATATCCCTTTGACACTGTGTATTTATGTGTATGTGTATCTATCTATCATCTATCTGTCCATCTATCCATCTTTATTTTACGAACTAGAATCTGGGTGTGTTTCTTCATTTTATGCCTCTAAAAGTATTTCTACATTATTTATAATATATAGATAATAACAACACTGGTACATTAACATTAAATCAATATTCATTTATTCTTAATCCACTTTAGGTAGATTTAGATGGTTTAAAATTGCAAGGAGAAAAACAATTTATTTGGAAGATTGCACATTTTTGTAAGTTTCTAGAACACAGAAACATTTAATAAGTTTTATATTTGAGGAATTATTGTGATGATTCACTTATTAATCCATAAATCTAATAATATAAGCATCAAATACTTGTTGACTGCCATGCTATCTTCACACGTTTAATTTGTGGGGGAGTTCTAAAATTTAGATCCCAATTGTATTCTGGTGATAACAACTTAGTGGGTTTATTGATAAACAAATATTTGTTTAGGTAACATTCATATGTGCTCTGAAGTCCTCTTCTGGTGTCGTTTTGAATTCCTTTTATATATTCTTCAGTGAAGGCTAAAACCTCACCGGGTGTGCCACCAAAAATTGCACTATGGTAATAGAAATCTCCCTCTCCAGGAGGGATGAAAGCTGCTGATTTAGATCTTCTCTCATAAGGGAAATTTTTGGCATGTCCAAAATACCACCATGCGTGGAGTTGGGCTACAGACTTGCCCAGGTTTTCCACCCCAAAGTCATTCTTGAAGATCTGGTTTACAGACATACTGAAGAGAAAGTCAACTTCATACTGGATGTGTTCTAGGATGTATACATTGAAGTTCCTCATGTATATGTAATTTAAGTCCTTCCACGTATGTTGTTTGAATATAATACATAGTTTAAGTGTTCGCAGGGGGCCTAACTTTATGGGAGGTAGTTTGGAGAAGTCATCCATCAAGATGTAAAAGATAACACTGTAGCCTTTCATGAAGTGTTTATTAGCAGAGTGGATGAACTGTTGCAGGTACTGATCTACAAACCTGTGAAACACGGAAAACAAAACACTTATTTTGCTAAAACCCATCAGGAGAACACACGTCATTTAAGCATGCTGTCTAACACGTTTTTGTTGCTAAAGAACTACCAATAGGCAGGAGCAGAGAAGTTGGGTCTAGAGGCTTAACTGTGTTGGTTAGTGAAAAAGGAGGTAGTAAGCCTGGGGGCCTGAGAAGAGCCATAAAGTTGGTTGAGAAGAAAGGAAAAGAGATCTAAGTGGATAGTAATAAAGAGGGGCCTAAGTCGTGTAAAGGACTTGGCCGTGGCTAGAGAAAATAACCGATACACGTGATTATGCAATCCGCCGGAAATCATGATTAGGATTAATTATGAGGAACTCTTTCGATGTCGAGTTCTTGGGCGCTCATCTATGTTTTTCCAAAATATAAAAGGATGAATGTCAGTAGCACCTACTTTCCCATAGCAAACACAGCCAAGCCTATGGTGATGTTCAGCCTCTTGTAGTAGTTCTCTAGGACTTGTCTATTGTAAGTTCCTTCCCATATGATCGGTGCAAACCAGTCAGTTGTTGTTTTTACATCAGGACGTTTTCTGTTGAACAAAAAGAAACAAATTAGGCAGGTACCACTTTATCACGACAGCAGAAGTCGTGGGCCAAGTGATAATCGCTAAGGATAAGGTGCTCACCCTGTGCCAGGCACGGTGAGGAAATGCTTTGCAGCGTTCATTTAACCCTCGCAGTGGCCTACAGTCTGAGCACCACCATAGCCCTGTGTTTCTTATGAGGAGATGCGAGTGCAGATTGGTCGAGTCAGTGACACGGCTAACAAAGGGCAGAGTCCAGATCCAAGGCCAACCAGCTGGCCTTCCCAGTCTGGGCTTCGGTCGGTCCACCGAGACTGCCTTTTGAGCCCAGGGATGTTGTTCCCTTGAGCTCTGACTGTCATTATTGCCTAGAGCAGCACCACTGCCTGCACGTGTCCTCCTCCCTCTTCTCCTGGGAGACCTACACTGCCTTCTTCTCACCCTTCCTGCTGCTCTACAAGCCCAGCAGTGCGACCTGGAAGGGAGTAAGATTAGTCCAAAACAGGAGGCTAGTATTAGGTTTGCTCCTAATAATAACAAAATAATGCAGAGGCGGCAGTGTTAGTGATAATAAACAAATAAAAAACAAAGCAAGCAAACAAAAGTAATAATAACAGTTCAGCCGGAGGCAGAGCAATAAACTGTTAAACCAAATTAACACCTTCAGTTTGGAAGGAATTGAATACAAAATAAGAAGCCATTTGGCTTTTGGTGATTACAGGTTTTATTTACAAATCCAGACCCAGACAAGATTCGGCAACCCTTAATACTACATTAATAATAATAAAAAAATTCTTTAGGGACTTTTTTTTAAAACTTCCACATTTATTTGTTGTACATTTATTTTTAAACCTTTCTTGTAGTTGATAATTACACACTTCTTTTTGACTCCATCAAATCTCAAACTCCACCTAAATACTGGCCAGATGTGCCCTCATCACAGTGACATAGGCACATCACAGATGCAAATCGGTATCGATTTGAGAAGACAAAAACATTTGAAGATTATCCCTCTTTCTTCATTAGATCAAAGATTCGCTGGTAGAACAAAAAGAACTTCTGAAAGCACAAGGCAGTCAGAAACTTACGCTTAAAAGTTGTTTGATGAGAGAAGAGGAGAGAGCAGGAGACCCGTAGGAGTCAGAGATTCCTGTTGCAAGTGTGGGGGCGGCTGCAGCCGAGGGCACTGTGTGCGGGAGGTGCTGGGCCAGCAGGCGGACGAGCTGGTCCGTCCCCTGAGGCAGACAGGCCTTGCCCAGTCTCCACTGTGGCTGCCTCACTGTCTCCGTGTAAGGTGGCCCAGCTACTTGGGGTCCAGTGGGGTTTACACGTGGGCCCAGTGATGTGGACATCCCCTTGCTAAAACTGAGCTCTAGCCGGTGCTGAGCACCCAACTTGCCAACTACAGAGGCCGTCAGAGCCCACGGGTGACACCGTCTCCCACGGGGACCAGCCAACCAAATGATGGTGGGTTGATACATTAGACTGTGAAGAAAGGACAAAACTCTTCCCTCCGGGGAATGTTTTATGTTCTGGGTAGAAATTTGCTTTTCCTGCCTACAAATCTGTCAGCTTTGTTGACTTGCAGAATATTTTTCCCCCAGAATATCTTATTAACTGCCATTGAGTCGCACGTAACATTGCCTCCTTCCAAGGTACTCATTTCATGGTGAACGTGGTGCAGCAGTTGACCTGCTGCCATGAAGTTCTCTGGCCCGACCGTGTGCCGCGCTGTCTGGAGGCAGCTGACCTGGTGGAAAGTGGAATAGCCAGGAAAAGTCTCCATTTCAGTGTCAGTTGTGAGATGAATTCCCTGAGAAGGTGGAGAAACGGTTCTGTAGTCGTACGCCCTTGACGCTGTGAATCAGGGAGCAACGCGACACACCGTTTCTTCCAAAGCTAAAATGCGCAGTTCATAGAACAAGGTGGATGTTGGGATGTTCCTGCTCACAGGTATGTCTAATGATTCACTTATGGAATGTTCACTTGCCATCGTTGTGCCCTTGGGTTCATCACGTTTAGTGCTCTCAGTTCCCCCCGGGAGGAGTCTTTCCTCTAGTAAACAAGTCCTGGTCCTGCTAACCTGATAGCAGGTCACACTGTGGCTCCCCATGCTGCTGGGCCAACAGGCAGGAAACGGCATTGCCGTGCGGACTGGTATGACTGGTCTCCTGCGCCAGGAAGATACAGTGACGGTGAGGAGGGCTTCATATCCAGTGCAGGAGACTCGGGGTTGCCCCTGCTCCTCTCATTTCCAGTAATAATGATCAGTGAGAAATTGTGGCAACTTCCTAAGGTCAGACCACCAAGGGAATCAGAGTCTTCAGGACTGGAGCTTTGAGTCACCCTATCAGATGGAAACTCTGGCCTTCAAAGGGGTTTGCAGAGGATAAAGAGACTATAGGGCGATGATTATTAGCTACCTCCTTTTATTGCCAACCACCTGTACAGCTACAGGAGTGGGACGGCAGCTGTGATTTGCTGTTTTAATTATTTGCCCCCTTCACCACCTTGTAGAAGGGTGCTAGACAACACAAGTATTACAGTTTAGGTTGGGAATATGGCTGGATCACCATCCTCTTGATGATACCCCCTGATTGATGTGACTTTTTATTTCCCCTGTTTGGGGAACATGAGCTTCTCCATCTAAATCAAATTTGAGAAATGATGCTTAGTTGCAAAAAGGATGGATTGTATCAGTTATTCTCCGTTTACCATTCCACTCTCCACCCTCAGCCCGCCTCTACCTGGCCTGCCCTGGAAGCAGACTGATCACCCCAAGTTCCCTGCCCTCCGACTTGCAGTGGGTTCCACCAACATAAAGGTTGGGGGCAGGAAAAGAGGCTGCCTGTTTTCTTCTCTCCCAGCTTTGTTGAGATCTCGACACTGGCTGTGTCCACATACAACCACCGCTTCTGCTGGCCAGCCCTTTCCTGGTTCCAGAAATCCCTGGTCTCCAGGAACACTGTCTCTCCCCTCGTCCCTTTAGGCGGACGATGGTCACAGCTTCTTGCTGTTGCAAGCTTCTGGATGCCTCCATATCATTTGCTGGGTCTCTTAACCTTGTTCAAATCTCTGCCAACCATCCCTTCACTAAAGTTACTTCATCTCAGTTGAGTTGTTTCCCTCATACCCGGATAGATTCCGTAACTGAGGAGCTTAGAAAATGCTTCATGAGACCTGAGCGGATGGTCCTCAGCAGGATACAAAGTGACCTACGGACAAAGTATATTGTTAACAATGGAAATTTGCAGAAGGAAGGCACAGATGAGGGTGCTGAAGTGTCATAGTCTATAGAGTATCCCAGGGGTAAGGTAGAAAGAAGCGTGATAATGAAGGAGGGAAATTCTATACATGGCCTAAGACAGGCACATTCTTAATAGAGAGAGAGTAGGTGCTAAGATGAATTAGAAGTGACTTCAGCGCTAGAAGCTATTTCTAAGATTTGATGAGATGAGACCGTGATCATGATCATGAGGTGTGATCGTGTCCCTTTGACATGGGAGGTATAATTTGTTCAAAAAGTAGTTCTGGAGAGACAGGGTGGGGACTCTTCCTGTAAGTCAAGGTTATACTGATGTGTATCTAATTTCAGGAAACCGAACACAAGTATAAAAAGTATAAGAAGCAGAAGTGATGTCCTAGAGATTAAATATACCCTGAGAGGGTAGATCACGGTGGCAGCAGAGAATTTCCCGGGGCTGTAGCTCATCTGCACTCCTGCCCCTTGGCGAGTTTCCCGCCTCCCTCCTTCATGGTCAGATCGTAGGGTCAGCGGCCAGTTCGTGACCTTTTCTTCCTGCCGTATTGGTAGAATTCTAGCCATAATATGTGTGCGATATGCACATATGCTGAAATACATGCGTATATCCCAGCTTTTAAAATCTTGTTTATTTTAGGGCAGCCTGGGGGGGCTCAGCTGTTTAGCACCTGCCTTCGGCCCAGGGGTCCTGGGATCGAGTCCACGTGGGGCTCCCTGCATGGGGCCTGCTTCTCCCTCTGCCTGTGTCTCTGCCTCTCTCTGGGTCTCTCATGAATAAATAAATAAAATCTTTTTTAAAAAATCTGGTTTATTTTATAATGAGATAATGCATCCTTTTCTACACCTTGCCTTTCTACTCAGCACAAGTTTGTGGAAATCCTTCCGGGCTATCGGGGCTAGTTCTTATTCACTCTGTGTAAAAGCCGCACAATATTCCAAGCTATGGACAGTTATTTAGCCATTTCCTTATGAATAGATTTTCATTTTACTTCTGTGATTTCTGTCATTATGAAAAATGATGCAACAGACCTTGATCTTACGTCTTTAGGTGTTGTTGCTGTTACTTTTACTGGCTGGACCCAGGAGGAGGATTGCTGTATACACATGTTCATTTTTAATAGTTGTTACCTGGAGCTCCTGGGTGGCTCAGTCGGTTAAGTGCCCTACTCTTGGTTTCAGCTCAGGTTGTGATGTGATGGTTCATGAGATTGAGCCCCCTTGGGGCTGTGTGCTCCGGGGTGTCTGCTTGAAGATTCTTTCCATCTGCTTCTCCCCTGACCCCCACTCACTCACACTCTCTCAAATAAATAAATCTTTAAAAAAAAAGAATTATCCACACACACAAAAAGAATTATCCACTTACTTTTTTAAAGGCTAGGCTGCAATATTTCACTGTCCTACCAGCATTTACCCATTACTATTAGGTTATTACTTTAAAAAGATTTCAGTTTGATGGGTATAAGTAATAGCTCATTATTACACTACTTTACATTTCTGTGAATTTGAGTATCTTTTCATATACTTACGGGTGATCTCTAATCTGCTCTAATGTAAGTTTATATATATATATATATATATATATATATACACATACATACATATATTTTAGAGAGAGCATGAGCAGAGGTGGGGGCAGGTAGGAAGAGGGGAGGAATCTCAAGCAGGCTCCACTCTCAGCACAGATCCGTGTTGGGCTTCATCTCACAATGCTGAGATCATGACCTGAGCTGAAATCAAGAGTCACATGTTTAACTGACTGAGCCACCCAGACACCCCAAGTTTCATATTTTTCCGTTGAATTACTTATTTTTTCTCAGTTCATAAAAATTCCTTATATTTAGATAATTACTCTATTACCCGTATTACAAATCATTTTTCCCAGATTTTTTGTCTATTAAATTTTTGTTTTAAACCAAATAAAAGTAAAAAAATTTTATATAGTGAAATATATCTTTTTAAATAGTAGATTTCAAGCATTAATTCAGAAGATTTCCTTCCTACCTAGACTTTACATGTCGTCATACTGATTTTCTAACAAAAAATTTTATCACTTTACTTTTTACAATTAAGTCTATAATCCATCAAGATTTTTTTAATTCATGAGAGACATAGACAGAGAGAGGCAGAGACAGAGGGAGAAGCAGGCTCCCTGCGGGGAGCCCGATGTGAGACTCGATCCCGGAACCCAGATCACGCCCTAAGCGTGAGGCAGACGCTCAACTGCTGAGCCACCCAGGTGTCCCTCCATCAGGAATTTATCCTTATTTATGCCATAAGATTAAGGTCCCATTCCCCACCACCTACTTAGACTGCCACTAGTATCTGTATAATTTATGAAATACTCCATCCTTTCCTTACTGATTTTTTTTTGACAGTTAAGTACCAAGATCTTTATTCTCAGACCTGATGTTCCATCTGTGACTACAGATGACATGTCACTATTTTGAGAACATCTCTACTCTTGGCAAGTCTTCAGCCACAAGGTTACACCTAATTCTCATCATAACAAGATAAATTAATCAGACTGAAAGAGGATTAAGGAGATACACTGAAGATAAAAGCAAAGGAGAACATTTTACAAGCTTAGCATCCCAGATGCCCTACAGGTTAAGTTTCAGATTTACAAGAGTGGCGACAGAACCATATAATTTCAGTGAAAATAAATGTAAGTTAGATCTTTTTTAAAAAGCGGAAAGGGGTTTAGAAATACTAGGTCAGGCAAGCACGCAAACTTCAGAATATTAAAAAATGCAAGGTCTGGTTGTCCAAACAAATATATCCCTCAGGAGAAGAACTGATTTTAAAATACCATTTTTTGTTATATATCAACTTTGATACATACTCTACTACTCCTCTGATCTATCCCATGTTGATTTGATCACAAGGATGCTAAAATATGTTTGGATATTTAAGACAAAATCCTCTTAAATTTTTTATTTTTCACACTTTTATCAGCTGTTCTGAGATATTTATTCTTTTGTATGTACTTTAAGCTTATAGTTTTTTCTACTTAAGAAGAACCAAAATGAACTTCTTCTCTGATATCTCAATATTGAAGAGGTAATTTCATTTTAAACTAAAAGCCAAAGTGATGCTTCATAATAAGGCACAATGCCTTCTACCAGTACTATTACATTGTTATGAAGTGCTATCATTTCAGTTAAACAAAGGGTCTCATGTATTTATTTATTTTACAAAGACTGAACCTCTATTATGTCTAGGCTTTTTTTTTTTCTAGGCACATTCTCATGGGAGAGGTGGATAATAAATGAATAAGCAAGCAAATATACATTATGTCAAATGTTGATGAGAGCAATGGAAAAAAAATCTGGGTACGGGAGAAAGGGAATGGGTGTGCTGATGTGTATGGAGTGATTAGAGATGGCTTCACTGATAAAAAACATTTGAGTAGAGTCCTGAGGGAAGTGAAAGAATGAGCCGTTTCGCTGTTTGGAGGATGAATGGTCCAGGCAGAAAAACCTCAGGTGCAAAGATCCCCATGTGAGAGCATGCTTGATGTATCCAAAGAACAACAAGGAGCCAGCATATTTGGAGTGGAGAGAGGGAAACAGTAGTTGAAGGTGAGGTCAGAGGTGGATGTTGGGCAGCTATTTTATCTATAATTTTTTGTATTTTAAACTCTTTGAACTCTTTGGAAAGGTCTTTTACAAGAGTGTTACTTCTTAATGATCATAATAACACAAACCTAGAAACAGTTCAAGTGCCCACTAATAAGACAATGGATGAACAAACTGTGGTATATTTCTATAGTCAACTATTGTGCAGCCATCAAAATGAATGACAGTAATATGCAATTTGGATGAATCTTAGCAATCTAATATTAAGGATCAGAATAAGTCCCTGGTGATTACACACAGCATTATATCTTTAGAAAGTTACCAATAACTAAAATTTAAAAATGTATTTTTTTCCAGAATACAGTCAGAAGACCTACATTTATATTAAAAACAGAGAAAGCAAGGGGATGATAAAGCAGGATTCAGGATGCAGGTTGGTTCAAGGCGGAGGGTGAGGAGACTGAATGGGGTTACTGGAAAAGGCAGAGCTGGATGTTAAAGTTATTGAATGTTGAAGTTCTTGTTTCATTGAAAATAAGAAAAAAAAGTAAGCAAGCAAGAAGGCACACGAATAATGTGGGCAGATCTTGCATAACAATGATGAGAGTGAGTCATGAAGCAAAGATTATTATTTAATTCTATGCACTTGAGGCTATTTTAAAAACATAAATATGAAAAAAGAATTCACAGAATATGAAATACAAACACAGAACACATATATAAAAGATGACCAAATTCAATAATATTTACAGAAATGCAAATTGAATTGAGATGTTTTAACTAACAGTTTTGCCAATAACAGAATGTTTAGGGGATCCCTGGGTGGAGCAGCGGTTTGGCGCCTGCCTTTGGCCCACGGGCTATCCTGGAGACCTGGGATCGAATCCCAAGTCGGGCTCCTGGTGCATGGAGCCTGCTTCTCCCTCTGCCTATGTCTCTGCCTGTCTCTCTCTCTCTCTGTGTGACTATCATAAATAAAAATAAAAAAAAAAACCAAAATGTTTAATACTACTAGAATAGAATGTAAATTTATAAAACAAAATATTTTTACAGTTATCCACTGTGGACTAGAAAATTAATGGAATAATTATTAAAAGGCAACTTAGCAACCCGAATAAAAATGTAAAATGTCTACATCTCTTAAACTAATGATGTTACAGTAAGTATTCATCATACAGATAAAAGGGTACAAAAATACGTGTACGAGAATGTTCATCAAAGCATGACTTATAATAGCTCTCAAATTGCAGACGATTCAAAACCAACGGGGAATTGGCTATATAAATTATGGTATATAGCCATAAAATAGAATATTTGATAGCCATTATAAAGAATGAGACTCTCCCCCGAGTGTTAATGCCAAAATCAAGAGGAGTCATTAATGGCATTTTCAGTCTGCTACTAAAAAGATTTTTTTTCTTTCCCCTAATAAAACCAGGAATGTTAAACTAGATAACAGTTTTCTTATTATGACCCTCAATTGCCTGATTCTTGGTAAATAGACATCAGGTTTATATATAAAAGCCTTAAAAATACAAACTCCTAAGGCCTGGAGGCTTCTAGGATAGGTACAATTTGATGATGGAAAAAAAAATCTTCCTCGTTTAAATTGAGTAGTCTATTATTATTATTATTATTATTATTATTATTATTATTATGTGTGTGTAGAATATTTTTTCTTACTTAGGATTAAACCAGTCTGAGAGCTGAGGTTCTTCTGCTTCATGATCCCTGGGTACAAAGAGAAAGTCAAGTTAAGAGTAATCCACTTATTTAGCAAGTAATTTCTGTGACCCTGTCATATGGCAGGCACTATTTGGTGCTGGTTCTATAACTATGAACATTTAGATGCCCTCAGGAAGCCAATCGACTAGCTAGAAAGACAGCAGTCAACGTACAATTACAGTACGGAGTGTTAACTACTAATAGGGAAAAACACATCTCCAAGGGGAGCATATAAACAGTGCATCCAACCTAGATATGGGGTTAAGGGAAAGTACTTGGAGATGAAATATGTAAACTGGGTCTGGAAGGATAAGAGCTAGTTCAGGAAAGTTATGTAGGCAAGAAACAGTATGGGTCTTGAATGGGGGATATATTTTTTTAATTAACAGAGCAGGAAAAATAATGTGTATTTAGACAAAAATACAGATTTGTTTAATTCATTTATCATGTATTACTATGTGATAGATAATTATGTGTTAAAGGGGTTAGAGTAGGGATCTAGATGTTTATCTTTAATTTTCACTTAAAGATAGGAACCACCTAAAATCTTGTTTTACCTTTAAGTTATTTATTTAATTAACAAGTCTATGAAGGAATTTCACTTTCATAAACTGGGGATATTTTGTAAAATAAGAATAACTTTAAGTGACTAGTACTTCTAGAAAAATGGAAGAGATACTAATTTTCCCCATTCCCAACACTAAGTATAGCTAAAAACCTGGGAGATTACATATAAAACAAAAGAAGACTCTGATAGGAGATTAGAAGAAAGCAGATCAGGTTTTCTGGCACATATAGCCCAGATTGGGTGCCAGAGAAGCCAGCAATCCAGAGACGCATGGGCACAGACAAAAAAAAAAAAAAGAGCCCTGAATAAAGGCTGCTCTTGATAGCTAAGGGCCACCCACCAAGGCAGAGAACTTGTTTCCAGGCCAATACTATGGAAAAACCATGGCCCCATATCCATCTCTCCAGCAAAGGCCAAGTAGAGAGCCTAGATTTCTACCCTCACCAGACCATAAATGAAAATCCCCTCCCTCCCTCACTGGTGTGGAGTTAAAGGAGTTTAATGGGGGTACAACTGTCACCACTGCTCAGCAGTTGTAGCAGTCCCCCTGTGGTTGTGTCAGTAAAGACCACATGAGGGTCCCAAACTCTCATCCCTGCTCATTAGTAACAAGGAGCCCCTCCTCATTGGGTTTCAAGGGAGGCAGAGTCAAGAGTCAAAAGTTTCATCCCTCAAGTGACAGAAATGAGGTGGTGCCATTCTATTTCCCAGCTGCAGCAATGTTAGAGGATGCCTGTGAAAACAAAAGATTTAAATAAGACCCAGAGTTTTGTAATACCCCAAATTGTCCAAGTTTCAATGAAAACAAATCCTTTATCATACCACAAATCAGGAAGATCTCAATGTGATTGAGAAAGGATAATCTATAGATGCCATGATAACACAATTATAATTATCTGACAAGGAATTTGAAGCAGCTGCTTGTAAAAGTGCTTCAATGAGAAATTGCAAGCACTTGAAATGTGAAAAAATAGGAAGTCACAGCAAAGCAATAGAAAGTCTTATTAAAGATATGGAAGATGAGGGATCCCGGGGTGGCGCAGCGGTTTGGCGCCTGCCTTTGGCCCAGGGCGCGATCCTGGAGACCCGGGATCGAATCCCACGTCGGGCTCCTGGTGCATGGAGCCTGCTTCTCCCTCTGCCTGTGTCTCTGCGCCTCTCTCTCTCTCTCTCTGTGACTATCATAAATAAATAAAAATTAAAAAAAAATGATATGACATGTTCATGTCATTTAAAAAAAAAAAAAAAAAAAAGATATGGAAGATGTAAAGAAGAACCAAATAGAAATTTTAGAACTTAAAATATAAAACTGGAATAAAAACTCAAGAAATAGGCTCAACAGCAGAATGGAGAGGATGGAGGAAAGAATCAGTGAACTTGAAGATAGAATAACAAATCACTCAACCTGAACCACAGAAAAAAACTGGGGGGGGGGGGAGCGGGGAGGGAAAAAGAACAAGCCTCAGGGATATGTAGGACCAAAACAAAAGATCTAACATCCCAAAAGGAAAGAAAGAGGATGGGGCTGAAAAAGTATTAAAAATATGACTGAACATGCCCCCCAACATACAGATTCAAGAAGCTGAGTGAACCCCAAACAGGATAATCTTAAAAAATGCAAAGTAACATGACTAGCCAAATTTCTGAAAGCTAAAGGTGAAGAGAAAGCTAAACATGAAAATAATCTTGAAAACAGAAATGATTCACCTATAGGGGAAAATTAATTTGAATGAAAATGGATTTTTTTTTATTAGAAACTATGGACCCAAAAGGAAGTGGAACAATATTTTTCAGATGCTGTAAGAAAAGAGCTGTCATCCAAAATGTCCCCCAGTAGGGGCACCTGGTTGGAGCAGTCAATTAAGTGCCTGATTCTTGGTTTAGTCTTGGGTTGTGATCTCTGGGCCATGAGATTAAGCTCCGTGTCAGGCTCTGTGCTCAGCAGCGAGTCTACTTGAGATTGTTTCTCCCTCTCCCTTTGCTGCTCCCACTCATGCTCTCTCTCAAATAAGGAAATTAGTCTTTTTTTAAAAAACTCCCCCAATAGGTAGGTAATGGTTAAACAAACTTTGGCACATCCCTTCATGGGATACTACAGAGCAACAAAAAAGGAGTGATCTATTGAGATAAAAAGGTGGCTGGGGGATCCCTGGGTGGCGCAGCGGTTTGGCGCCTGCCTTTGGCCCAGGGCGCGATCCTGGAGACCCGGGATCGAATCCCACGTCGGGCTCCCGGTGCATGGAGCCTGCTTCTCCCTCTGCCTGTGTCTCTGCCTCTCTCTCTCTCTCTCTCTGTGACTATCATAAATAAATAAAATTAAAAAAAAAAAAAAAGGTGGCTGGATCTCAAAAGCATTATCCTGGGTGAAAAAAAGCTCATTTCAATAGATCACATACTTCCATTTATAAAACATTCCCAAAGTGACAGAATTATAAAGATAAAAATAGGTTCGTGATACTAGGGGTTAGAAAAGGTTGAGGAGAGGAGGTTGGGAGTGAGTGTAATTGGTAGGTCAGATGAGGTCTTTGTGGTAATAGAATAGTTTTGTGTATTGATTGCTGTGGCAGTCTACAAACCTACACACATAAGATGGTGTATAATTATATACATATACTGTCCCCAGCATCAATTTCCCATTTTGATATTGCATGACAATTATGTAAGATGTAACACTGGGGGAAATTGAGTGAAGGGTACATGTAACCTCATTACTGTCTTTGCAACTTCCTGTGAATCCATAATTACAAAATCAAATATTAAATAATAACTTTGAAAGTGCATCCAATTTGACATTTCAGAGGTGTTTTTAGCCAAAAATATTTTAATATAGGATTGCTCAATACTCATGCTTTTTCAAAATCTAATTTGTCCATGATTAACTTCATTAAAAATGGATAGTGACAAGTGGAGAACTTTTTTAAAAGCTTATTTTTTGGGGGGGGGAGTTGGTTTCACTAATTTCTTGGGTTCTACACAATGGTCATTGTAGAAAATATGGCGGACTACAAGGCCTATTAATCTACAGGAAAATATCATCTAGACAGAGATACTTAAACTATAGCAAATGCGAAAAAATCTGTCTGGTATAAGCAGGTGAGTGTGTTGAGGGAGCAAAATTTGGAGACCTGCACATACACATGTTCATGCAAACTCATATACGGGTACATGTACACGTGCCTCAAATATTTCCAAACTGATACTCAGGAAATTTGTCTATGGTTGTCTCTAGAGATTTCCGCCCAGTTTTCTGCTCCTTTTGACTGCCATCACCATTAGAACTCACTTGACTCCAGCCAGTTTGCCCTCAGTGCAGTTTGTAGACTACTTACAGAACAAAGATTCTTACCAGCAGAGATTTGTCTCCTGTAGATGGTTCTTTATTCTTTACATAAATGAAAAAAGATACTTTAGTGTTGAATTTGAACAAATGCCCATGCAAATGGGAATAACAAAAAATCTGGAATTTGAATCCATTCACTTACCCACTTGTTAGCCAAATAATTACTGAGTATCTACTATATGCCAGGCATAATGCTATGGTTCTGGATACATGGCATCCAGTTCTGACATGGCATTGCAGGTCTGGAATCCAGGCCTGCAACGAGCTGTGGTCTCCTAGTTCCTGATTGACTGAGTCCATTATCTTCAAAAAGATTATAATAATATTATTACAAGTGACAACGAGTCCTTTACACCCTGGGAGGTAACATCTAGAACATGATACCAAAGCCATCAGGTTCATTTCAAAAGACATCAACTCCCACAATATAGCTGATTTGCCAATAGCAGTCAGGAACATTGGTTTGCTTAAAGAGAATAAAGAGGAAGGCATGGAGGAGGGGAGAATTGGAATTTTTTTATGAGAGAATTCTAGCAGCTTAACAGATTCCCGGTACAGCTCTCTTTCTGTAGCGGGTTAGAGTCTTGTTCCTATCAGGTGGGACACTGTCATGACTTTAAGCTAAAATGTACCTAAAATAGTGCCCAACACTCTCTATGTTCTTATCTTGCCTTATTTCTTTCTTCATAGCTTCTTATATAAAATACAAAGCTCCTGACCTTATATTATCTATTCCTTTGCTTATTATCCATCTTCTCCACCTAGAATATAAAGCTGCGTAAGAGCAGTCACTTTGGGTGGCAGTTTTACTCTTTTCCCAGCACCTAGCACAGGACCTGGCGCCAAAAAGATGCTCAATAAATATTTGTTGAATGTTGAAAAATAAAAGAATATATTTATAATTTAAATAGTTCCTCAAAGAGGAGACAATCTCCAATTAATTTAGGGAGTGTATATTAACAATTTTTGGACAAAACTCTGCATTTCAGATCAACTCTGCCACTCATTAAAGATAGTGATTCAGGGATGCCTGGGGGGCTCAGCGGTTGAGCATCTGCCTTCGGCCCAGGGCGTGACCCCGGGGTCCTGGGTCCAGTCCCACATCGGGCTCCCCCCAGGAAGCCTGCTTCTCCCTCTGCCTGCGTCTCTGCCTCTCTCTCTCTGGGTCTCTCATGGATCAATAAATAAATTCTTTAAAAAAAGATGATGATTCATCAATCTTTTATATTTACCGGGAATGATACTTAATCAACATCAGCAATAAAGCAAATGAAGTTAATAACAGCATCTTCCATTTAGAATTCATTCTCCCCTAGGGAAAAAAAAAAAGAGGAGAAAAGGAGGGGTTTTTTTTTGGAAAGTAAGAAACAACTTCCTTGCCATCTTCTAATTAATCAGGGAATCAATTTACAGAAATTTGGCCACCAAAGTGTCTGATTTCTAATTCTAGAATGCTTGGCTTTAGGAAGAAGGCAGATTTAGGGAAACCACATATTTTGTTTGAAGTGCCTACAAAAATGTCAGGATGCTGACTGATACTTTTTAGATCAGATGCAGAATGTCTGTAAGATTCCTATTCCTTTATCAAAGTCCACTTTGAATGCCTAAAGGAAATGCAGTAAAACTCTCATTCTTTTTCACTTATGCTTTTGAGAAAAGAAAATGAGGTCCTTATGATGTTTTTATGCACTGGAATATATTCTTCCCTCAAAGTTGATTTTTATATATTTTTTCCTCACAAAGGTATTAAGACTAATAATTTATTCAAAGACTATAGGACTAGTAACCCTAAAAAAAACACATGAGCTCTCTTAAAGGTATTTTCTTGTAAACAATGATATAAAAATCTAAATTAAAGGCATTACACTCCAAAATAGAATATTTGGCTCCAGCCAATGCACTGAGCTTGTGCTGAAGGTGTTAGATAGGGTTTCTCTTTGCCTATGGGGTGCCTCGCTTGCTTAGTGGAGCATGTGACTCTTGAGCTTGGGGTCATCAGTTTGAGCCCAACATCGGGGGTAGAGTTTACTTAAGTAAGAAAAAGGATTTCTATTGACAAGCATAAATTGTTTTTCAGTAGGCATCATCCAAGAACAAGTCCTGCTTTTGGGTTATGTGTTGGAGTAAAATGAAGGCCTCTGATACTTACTTTTTTAACACTTATTTAATGAGCAAGATGCTTAGATCTGACCTTCCAACATGGTCGCCACTAGCAACAAGTGACTAGTAAGTGCTTGAAATAATGCTAGTCCAAACAGTGGAGTTTGAAGACTCATTATTGAAAACATAACGTAAGATATCTCATTAATGATTGTGTATATTGATGAAATTTTGAAATGAAATTTTGGATATGGTGGATTAAATAAAATATTTAAATGAATTTAATCTGTTTCTTCTTTTTACCTTTTTCGATATGGCTTCTAGAATGTTTAAAGTGTGGTTTGCATTATATTTCTATTGGACTGTTCTATAGACAATACCAGACTGGGAAGGCTTGAATTTGACACAATTTTAGTTCCAACAATTAGTTGGACAATTAGTTCTACAATTTAGTTCCAACAATGTGGAATTTTTAAATTCACCTTTTAAATTTAAAAATATTACAGGGGCATGGGTGGCTCTGTCAGTTAAGTGTCCAACTCTTAGTTTCGGCTCAGGTCATGATCTCAGGGTCCTGGGATCCAGCCTGATGTCATGCTCCGAGCTCAGCAGGGAGTCTCCTTGGGGATTCTCTCTCTCCCTCTCCTTCTGCTCCTCCTTCCGCTTGCACTCCCTTTCTTTCAAGTAAATAAATCTTAAAAAAAAAAAAACAAAAAACACAAAAGAGTTATCCTATGTATGGGGTAAGAGTCCATCTATCAGATTATTTTCTGAGAGCGTGCCTTCAAAGATACTATTCTTAAGGACCTGTAATATGTTGAAGTGTCACCTATTTTGTACAATATACTTTTAAGGCCAAGGTCTGGGAATGACCCCTACCTGTGATTTTGCCAAACTGTCCACCTTTTATACAGTTTCTCCCTAAGAGCCTTACCTTTAGTTTTGGTGATGTAAAAAGAAGAAGTCCTAGGGTGTTTCCCAATCATTATATTTTTGAATCTGTATTTTAAAAATCAGATATTGTAAAATACTCTCCTTATGTTTGAATCTTTTGCTTGTGGTGATGTCACCAGACTCTTGATGATGAAAGCATTAGAAAGTCATAATGATACTGTCATAATGATACATGTGGTCGCAAGTTCTCCTTGCTGCCAGATGGTGGAACTTTGTCCCATTTGAAAAAGGGTTTTTTTAAAAATGGTTTGCTTTTAGCTTCCTTTGTTGTGCTTCCTTATCTTTCTTGATGACTGATTTTTACTTACAGAAATGTATTTTGAATGGTGTGCTGTGAGTGTATGTAGGTATCAATAAATGACAAAAAACATGAGCCCTCTTTTTCCTCATCCTCTTTTAGTCATTGTCCAACTATTCCAGGTAAAGCTAATTCCTTCTTACCCTTTCCAGGAATGTTTTATGAGTACTTTCTGATTGTCAAAGTAACACATTTTCATGTTACAAAATTTGTCAAGTGCATAAAACCACAAACAAGAAAATGATAATCAAATGTAATCACCCTCTTCTGAGATAATCACTCTTAATTTAAGATAGCGTGTACCTTTATTATATTATTCTTCTTTTAATTGAGTTCAATTTGCCAATGTACAGTCTAACACCCAGTGCTCATCCCATCAAGTGTCCTCCTCAGTGCCCATCGCCCAGTCACCCCATCCCCCCACGCGCCTCCCCTTCCACAACCCTGTGTTTGTTTCCCAGAGTCAGGAGTCTCTCATGGTTTGTCTCCCTCTCTAATTTTTCCCACTCAGTTCCTCTCCTTTCACTATTTCTTATATTCCCCGCATGAGTGAGACCATAAAATGTCTGTCCTTCTCCGAATGACTTACTTCACTCAGCATAATACCCTCCAGTTCCTTCCACGTCGAAGCAAATGGTGGGTATTTGTTGTTTCTAATGGCTGAGTAATATTCCATTGTATACATAAACCACATCTTCTTTATCCATCATCTTTCGATGGACACCGAGGCTCTTTCCAGTTTGGCTATTGTGGACATTGCTGCTAGAAACATCGGGTGCAGGTGTCCCGGCGTTTCACTGCATCTGTATCTTTGGGGTAAATCCCCAGCAGTGCAATTGCTGGGTCATAGGGCAGATCCATTTTTAACTCTTTGAGGAACCTCCACACAGTTTTCCAGAGTGGCTGCACCAGTTCACATTCCCATCAACAGTGCAGGAGGGTTCCCCTTTCTCCTCATCCTCTCCAACATTTGTGGTTTCCTGCCTTGTTAATTTCCCCCATTCTCACTGGTGTGAGGTGGGATCTCATTGTGGTTTTGATTTGTATTTCCCTGATGGCAAGTGATGCGGAGCATTTCCTCATGTGCATACACATTGGCCATGTGTATACGTCTTCCTCTGTGAGATTTCTGTTCATGTCTTTTGCCCATTTCATGGTGGATTGTTTGTTTCTTTGCTGTTGAGTTTAATAAGTTCTTTATAGATCTTGGAAACTAGCCCTTTATCTGATACGTCATTTGCAAATATCTTCTCCCATCCTGTAGGTTGTCTTTGAGTTTTGTTGACTGTTTCTTTTGCTGTGCAGAAGCTTTTTAAAAATTTTTATTTCTTTTTGTTGCCTGATTGCTGAGGCTTGGACTTCTAGTACTATGTTGAGTAGCAGTGGTGAGAGTGGACATCCCTGTCATGTTCCTGATCTTAGGGGAAAGTCTCCCAGTGTTTCCCCATTGAGAATGATATTTGCTGTGGGTTTTTTGTAGATGGCTTTTAAGATACTCTTCTTTTGAAATAGTTTTTCTTTTTGAAAAAGAAAGACACATACACAGTAAAAAAATTCAGAGGGGCACCTGGGTGGCTCAGTCGGTTAAGAGTCTGCCTTCAGCTGAGGTCATAATCCCAGGGTCCTAGGATGAAGCCCTGCGTTGGGCTCCCGGCTCAGAGGGGAGTCTGCTTCTCCCTTCCCTTTTTTTTTTTTTAAAGATTTTATTATTCATGAGAGACACACAGAGGGAGGCAGAGGGAGAAGCAGGCTCCCTGCGGGGAGCCCAATACGGGACTCGATTCTGGGACCCCAGGATCACGCCCTGGGCTGGAAGGCAGACACTGAACCGCTGAGCCACCCAGGCGTCCCTGCTTCTCCTTTTCCTCACCCCCCCCATTTGTGCTCTCTCTAGATCTCTCTTTCTCTCTCAAATAAGTAAATCAAATCTTTTAAAAAAAGAAAAAGCTGTTCATGATGGCTCATAGTAGTTTTCTTGGTTGTAGCCAAAAGGTGGAACCGACAAATGCTCATCAATAAGTGAATGGATGAACAAACTATGGCGTGTCCTTGTGATGGAATAGTACTTAGCACTGATATGTGCAACAACATAAATGAACCTTTAAATAACGATGCTGTGAAAGAGGTCAGACCAAAAAGGGGCACATACTGTGTAATTCTGTTTATATAAAATTCCTAAATATGCAAAACTGTTAAACTACAGAATGCATGTTTTTATGTTTTATATGCCCAGAAACCCAAACACCCTTCATTTATAGGGAATCTTAAATTCAGGAAGCAAGAGCATCCTTATGTTCACTGTGGAAGGTGCAATAGGCAGAAATTTCCTCTCCCTATCCTTTGCAGCTAAATGGTGAACCCACAACCTAAACTCCTGGCATTCTAATCAGATTCTCCTACCTGGGACTTTGAACCTTAAGGGGGTTCAATTTGAAATTATGTGTAACAGAGTCAAGGACCAACGTACGGAAGATATTTTAAAAGGTATGGAGATCAGCAGGGCGATAACGGGTGATGGGATCAGCCATTGGTATTCAGATTGTACCTGTGGCAGGATCTTATCTGTGTATTTCCCCCACAGGAAACACACAAATACCCACCATTTGCTTCAAGGTGGATGGACCTGGAGGGTATTATGCTGAGTGAACTAAGTCAATTGGAGCAGGACAAACATTATATGGTCTCATTCATTTGGGGAATATAAAAAATAGTGAAAGGGAATAAATGGGAAAGGAGAGAAAATGAGTGAAAATATCAGCGAGGATGACAGAACACGAGAGACTCCTAACTCTGGGAAACGAACAAGGGGTGGTGGAAGGGGAGGTGGGCGGGGGGTGGGGGTGAGTGGGTGATGGGCACTGAGGTGGGCACTGACGGGATGAGCACTGGGTGTTATTCTATATGTTGGCAAATTGAACACCAATAAAAAATAAATTTATAAAAAAAAGGAAATACACAATCTGCGTACTGTCCATTTGTATTTCCTTGTTTTAATTTTTAAAAAGGATTTTATTTATTCCTGAGAGACGGAGAGAGAGAGGCAGAGACACAGGCAGAGGGAGAAGCAGGCTCCATGCAGGGAGCCCAAAGTGGGACTGGATCCCGGGTCTCCAGGATCACTCCCTGGGTGGAAGGCAAACACTAAACCACTGAGCCACCCGGGGATCCCCTCCATTTATATTTCTTTTCCAGCAGTTACTTGCTAAGGATGGTGAACTGCTTCCTACTCTTCTGTAGTAAACATTGCTGTCACTCATCACTACTTTCTAACCCTTTTGCATTTAGCAAGGGCATGTGATCATTCCAGGCTGAGGCACCGAAGAGCCCCTGCGTGATTCTCCGGTATGTCTCTTCCCTTGACACTGTGACAAGAACTATCACAGATAGTGGACTCTCCATTGTTCTGGGTCTGCAGCTGGTAACTTGGAGCAGACTTCTGGCTCCAGCCCTCACTTGCATATGTAGGGTGAGTGAGAAACTTGTTTTTGTGTAAGGCTGCTAAGATTTGACGGGTCCATATTTTTACCCAACATGCCATTTCACAAGTTCTTTCTCTGTCTGGATGAATCAGAATCAGTATCAATGCCCCAACATATTCATGTTTGGGTGCCAGAGTGAGGGTTTGTAAGCACATACTTTTAGGGAAATAGGAGGAATCTAGAGTTGGTTTTCAGGCCTTGTTTGGGTCTAAAGTCAGTTTTTTAAAAACCACTTTAGTATTCAGAGATAGGGTTCTGGCACCCTGTGGAATATAGTAGTAAACATTGTCCCTGGGTTCCCATGACTTAGATGCACATCAAAGGCAAAGGCTTTGGGGCAAAATATATGATAATGATGACTCCTATGATACTTATGCACCAGGTACTGTGCTGTGCACATATACTAACGTACTTAACAAAATGAAGGACATAAAGAAATTAAGGACCAACAGGTAGGTGAAGTGGCTGTATCTAATGGCACTAGAGAGCTTAAAGAAAAAGCATAAAGCCAAAGTTAAAGTCCACTCTGTGACTGTAGTTCCCACCAGATAGCTGTGCCCTTTGTGGTAGCAATGGGTTCCAGCCCCAACAATGGCCCCGGCTCTCAACCTTTGGTGCCACCACCTCCTTCCTGTGCTGCTCTGGCTCTCGGGGTAGTCACAGCTTCTCAATTTCCTCACTGTCCCATCTGGCTCCTTAGCAGTCCTATCACCTGTGTAACCAGTTCTCAAATTAAAATCTCTCATTTGAAATACCCTGATTTTCCTGATTGGACCCTGACTGATAATATTTCCTAAGACTAGTAGGGCTCTGATAACAATTTTTGCTGTATAACAACCCACTCAACCCACTCAAACCTTAGTCAAGCAATGATGCATTATTTTTGCTCATGGGTCTAGAGGCTGATCTGGGTTGGGCCAGGCTTAGCTGATGTCAGAAGGGGGAGCGCGCAGTTGGTCAGTTGGTTGGGGGCTTGCTGGTCTGTATTCACATGTCTGTTGGAGAACATCAACTGGGGCAATGTAAAATGGGCGTGAACACAGAGAGGGGATACTAATATTTACATTTGCCAACTATATCTACCAAGGGCCCTAAGAAAGAGTCTCTCAAAGTGGGATTCTGGTTTTGGGTTGCTCATCTGCTTGTCTATCATATAGAATCCTGTCCTACTGTGGGTTACCAGAAATCTGTGGCATGTAGTGACATCATAACTATTTAAATTATTTTGTCATTATTATTGCTTGATAGGAAGTACGTTGAAGGGAAGACTTTAGGGCGTCATAGGTACTGTACTCGCCATTGTGGCCATAACAAGTGCAAGGTCTTTGAGATGGGATTGCTGCTTCTGACTGTTCTAGAGAGTTTACAGAAACAAAACGTTAAGTCTAAAAATTGGAAATTTCAGCTCAAGGCTTGGGCCAGACCAAGATGGTTTCTTTGGAGCCTGTGCATGCATGTGTACATATGCACATGTAGCCATAAGGCACACATGTCTGAGGATAAGGCCGCAAATTGAATGATGTGATATACATAATTAGAATATAAACTTTACATAAAACTTCAAAAAGTGTCTTGTATTGGTGGGAATGCAGTGCAGCCACTCTGGAAAATGGTATGGATGTTCCTCGAGAAGTTAAAAATAGGGACGCCTGGGTGGCTCAGCGGTTGAGTTTCTGCCTTTGGCTCAGGGTGTGCCCCCATGGTCTTGAGATCGAGTCCCACATTGGGCTCCCTGCATGGAGTCTGCTCCTCCTTCTGCCTACATCTCTGTGTCTCTCATTAATAAATATATAAAATCTTAAAAAAAAAGAAGTTAAAAATAGAGCTACCCTACAACCCAGCAATTGCACTACTAGGTATTTACCCAAACGGTACAAAAATACTGATCCAAAGGGATACAGGCATCCTGATGCTTATAGCAGCATTATCGACAATAGCCAAATTATGGGAAAGAGCCCAGATGTCTATCAACTAATGAATGGATAAAGAAGAGGTGGTATATGTATACAGTGGGATATTACACAACCATCAAAAAGAATGGAATCTTGTCATGATGTGGATGGAGCTAGAGAGTATAATGCTAAGCAAAATTAAGTCAGAGAAAGACAAATAACATAAGATTTCACTCATGTGGAATTTTAAAAAGAAAACAGATAAACATAGAGGATAAAAAAAAAAGAGGGTGGCAAACCAGAAAACAGACTCTTAACTATAGAGAACAAACAGGGTTACTGGAGGGAGGTGGGTGGAGGGATGGGGATTAAGGAGGGCACTTGTGATGAGCACTGGGTGTTGTATGTAAGTGACAAATCATTAGGTTCTACATCTGAAACGAATGTTACAGTGTATTGTTAACTAAATGGAATTTAAATACAAATGTGGGAAAAAAGTCTCATGTTAAAATTAGAGAATTTGGAAAGACTGGGACCCCTATATTTGGAACGAGAACATTTGGGTGGATTCAGAAGAATCTGAGAGCTTGTAATTCTAATCCTTCTGAGCTTCTCTTGTCAGTGGAAACAACTCCCCTTCAACTCTCTGAGAAAATAAGCCTTTCCTTGCTTAAAGATACCATAAAGGTCTCAACCAAGATATTGGATTTACAAGGTGATGCCTGTTCTCATTGCATGAAGACCTAATACCTAGAGTCAGAAACAGCATGCCTCATGGAGGTGATTCAAGGTCTGTTCCAGTAGGGGATAGGTACATTAAAAGAATTTCAAGCTCTTGCTTATTTGTATTAGTAGGGAAACACATGCGAGAATGGATTCTAATGATATTAGATTGGGATGAATAGAGTAGAATATTGGATTGATCTGAAGTTCTGAAGTCATTAAAACAGGTACATTTACCTGACATTCTGGATTTAATATGTTGTCCTTGTCAGTTATAAGTGGTTCTAAGAGTTTTCTTGGATGTTAACTGAAATTTGAATTCAGTGGTAACCTACATTCAATGAGGCTAAGATATCATAGCTTTTCTGGCATGATGTAGAAGAAGAAATCCAAATGTTTAGGGAGACAGAAATGCTGAAGCGAATTCATTGTGCTCACACCATCTCCTTCCCCTCAACAATGTTCCCGGGTGGAGTTGGGGGCGCTCAGAGGACTCTCTCCTTCATTAAGTCCTTGAGAAATGAATCAGTGTGGGGACATACTGATATTGAAATGGACTCTCAGATTTCAGTGAGAATTATGGGATTTACATTATTGGGGTAACCCTAGACCTGGTGAGCAGAAACCTGAGTTGAATTGTCAACAAGTTATAGTATCTCATCATGTTCCCGTACCTCAGCCAGTTTACAGACCGGGAGTCTCTTGATTGAAGAGGAGTCTATGTTGCCTCAAGAGAGGACCTGTGGTCATTTAGTAGGATGACTGTATCCTTGAAGGAAAATGCAGAATTTACACTAGCTCAGAGTTGACAATTTCTAAAAGATGAAAATAGCATTGTGATCTACTAAACAGAGTGAGGGCTTATGGAGAATAGAGGATAAATTAAATTCCACCCTGAGTTTATCTCACAGTGGTCCCATCATATAGAAGAGCCACTCTATGGTTTCTAAATTCCTGAATTCATGGTTGAAATATTTACATTCAGCAACTACTGAAGTATTTACATTAGTCTCTGACTCATGGTGTAAGGGCTAATGTGGTAAGAAGGGTCAAAATGAAGCCAATGGAAAAGGCTTTCTTATTAAAATAGTAAATCAAAAGCCATATAATAAGAAGACCTCCCTGTGGAGATTGTAAAGATCACCATTAAATACTTGAACACTGCAGGCTGTTGATTTCTATTACATCCTTGTTTAATATCTATTGATATTAGATTGAGATGAATGGAATATAATATTGAATTGAGCTAAAGTTCGGATGTTACTGACACAGGTACACTTCCCTGAGATTTATTAATATCCTTGCCTGTTTGACCATAAAATATGCAAACCAGTCAAGTTGTATCATCATATTTCCATCTATATTTGTAGAATGCCTGGGAATCATTATAAAGTTCGTTAAGTGGTGACTCCAATTACAGCTACTTCTAGTGTTGTATTTTTGCTCGAGCAAATGAACACAGTCCCTGGTATTTGGTCTGTGGGTGACAGATATTTTTCCTTATACCAGTTAGAATGGATTATCAAAAGCAGTTTGGTTTTACCTGACGGAGGCCTCAGTAAACCTCAGAGTTACACAAACTCTCCTGAGTTATCATAATACAGTCCACAGCCTCCTTGACCACCTGCACCTCTTACAGGATACCATTGTTAACACCATGCTTTGCATTTTGAGCAGAAAGCAGCAAGAATCCCAGATGTCATGCTAATACAAATGTATGCCAGGTGATGGAAGAAAAAATCAGGTGCCTGACACATCAGTGAGATTTCTGCGGAGTATGTAGTGTTATTGGCTCTAGGCAAGTTCCTGCACCTTGCACCACTTATCAACAAATAAGAGTAGGTGTAAAGCTCGGTGGGACTTTTTGGATATAGGAAGCAACATATATTGTACTTGAGTGCCACTCTGACCTGTATATTGAGAAACCAATACCCTGCCCGTTTTGAGAGAGACTCGGAGCAAGAGAAGGCTCCATGTAAGATAGACTGCAGAGCAAGGATCTCTGCCCCTTGTCAGGTTAAAGTTGCAAATATAGATACTAGATAGAGCATTTTGTGTAGCCAGGTAGAGAAGTATCTATTCACTGGACACATAAGATTCTAAATTTTGCTTGAACTATGACCTCTCCTACCCACCATGAACTTAATGCTTTCTGATCCAACTAACTAAACACTTGGATATTTGCAGTGTAATCCGTTATCAGTGGAAGTAATTTCCATAAGATTGTACTCAGGCAGGTAGAAAAATTGGTGACAAGAAATACTGAGGTCCTTTATGGGCTTCTGAAATAGGAACAGAGTGCAAGGCTGTGAGTATCTCATGAAAATCCTCATCAAAGAGCAATCTTAGTAGAGGAGGCTCTCTGTAATCAAGTAGAGAAAAATCTGTTCTATGATATCAGTCAGCCTCTTTTTTGCAGCCACACAGTGCTTTTGTGATGACCCATGTACAAAGTGGCCTTAGTGGCAGGGATGGAAGCTATCCAGTAGCTCAGTAAGAAAAACTTCCTTCCATCAATGAGAATCTGGCTTTCTCTGCTGCTAAATGTGCAAACCACCAAGAGCAAAGGCCACTCTGAGTGCATCTTATGACTCCTTTCTTCTGAGGGACTGTCTGGCCACTGGTGGCATAGTAGTTACATTGGATCTTTTTTCATCAAGGAAGGGGAAGAAATGTGTCCCCAAGCAAATATATTCTGAGTACAGACATACCTTCCTTTTCCATAGTGCTTCTGCCAGCAGCACCACTTGTGGGCTTACAGAATGTTTTATTTTATTTTATTTTATTAAGATTTTATTTATTTTTTCGAGAGAGAGAGAGAGAGAGAGAGAGAGAGGCAGAGACACAGGCAAAGGGAGAAGCAGGCTCCATGCAGGGAGCCCGACGTGGGACTCGATCCCAGGTTTCCAGGATCACGCCCTGGGCCGAAGGTGGTGCTAAACCACTGAGCCACCTGGGCTGCCCCAGAATGTTTTATTCATAGTCTCTGGCAAGGAGATAGATTTTATTGTCAAGTGCAACAATAGGCTCCTGTCCATGGAATTCACCGATCTTACCATGTAACTCATGACCCAAAAGCATCTAACATTATGAAATGGCCTCAAGAAGACTCACAGTATCAGCTGTAAGACAACATTTGGTGAGGTTGGGGTGCTGTCCTAAAAGTATGGGATATATCTTAAAATAATGGTCATTATATCATATTGTCTTCCTCAAGCCAGGATGCATGGGTCCTGGAACTAGCAAGTAGAGATGTGAGGCTTTCTTTTACATTTACGCCAAATAATCTACTAGAACAATTTTCACTTCCCTCTCTGCAACCTTGGGCTCAGTGAGTTTGGAGGTCTTAGTGCATAAGGAAACAAAGTGATTGTTAGTCTCATTAAATTGGGACCTGAGACTTCCCCTAGCCATTTTGCATTCTCATCATGCTGAATCAACATCCAGAGAAGGGGTCTCTACACTGGATCAGGAAACTGATCACAGTTATCAAGACGAAAGCAGGTTGCTATTTCACATGAGGGCTATAGTTAGAATTCAAGGTGTTCTCTGGGAACCTATTAAACTATGTTATCCAACAGTCCTTGTTAAGGGAAAACCATGGCAAGCGAATGAATAGGCCCACTAAAGACTCAGATCCCACAGGGAAGAGGTTTATGTCATGTCACTAGTAAAGAACCCTATTCAGCGGAGCTTCTAGCAGAGGGTAAAGAACAATAGAGTTGGTGGTGGAAGAAAGACGTGGTCAACAGGAACCTGACCTTAGAACTGGCTGCGGAAGTGAGGACTACAGCAGGCAGGTGTTTTTATATTACACATATCAGTATATATTGTTCTCTATATGTACCTTTTTATGTGTTAACCAATTATTTTCCCTTTTTCCTGCTCCTCCTCCTTTTTTTTTAAATGAGGAGTGTTAGTTATTCTTTTTTTTTTTTTACAGTTTGTTTATTTTTTTAAAAGATTTTATTTATTTATTCACGAGAGACACACACACAGAGGGAGGCAGAGACACAGGCAGAGGGAGAAGCAGGTTCCATGCAGGGAGCCCGACGTGGGACTTGATCCCTGGTCTCCAGGATCAGGCCCCAGGCCAAAGGCGGTGCTAAACCGCTGAGCCACCGGGGCTGCCCTTCTTTACAGTTTAGATCAGAGTTCACCAAACTTTGAAGAACCATGTGCAGTCCTGAGGGAGAACCTCATATCATCTTGGGTTCCCGGACATGAGGAAGGAAACGATGTCAGGTAGTACTTTGTGTTTCACCCTCTTGGGAAGGAAGTGGTTATGTATAAAAAGTTGGTTGAATTCTGCAAGGTAGAAACATGAAGTTGTTTTATGGGAGTGAAGCATGGGTAGAAGGAGGAGTATGGGTGTTTTGTGGCAAAATGGGTGAACTATGGTAGCCACTTATCTGTTTACCATCAGATTTCTCTCTCACTTTTCCCACGCTCTGCTCAGTATGGCAGGGACCTACATCTCCCGGACTCCCTCACATCTGATTCGTGGATAGCACTGGACAGTAGAAAGCAGACAGGGTAGGAGAAGGAGAAAAGTCTATATATTTCCCTCCTGTCTCTGTCTTCTTGGATGACATCGTTAAAAGCGACTGGGACTCCTCTCTTTGTTGTCCGCATTCACGCCAGGCAACTCATGCTAGGTTCCAGCTCTTTCTGGACATTCTACAATTTTTCCTTCAGCCTTTGGACTGCACTGCCTTCAGGAAAAACTAATTATAGGCTGCTTCTCTCTTGTGTGCTCCTTGGCTGTTATTACCTTGTTTATACGTCCAATTCCCTGCATTAAATCCCCACTGTTTAAAATACCAAGAATAATAGAATCTGTTTTCCCAACTGGACCCTGACTACTGATAAAATCTGTGTGTGTGCGTGTATGTGCATAGGTGTGGTATAGATCAGTTTGTATAAAATATTGAATAAGTGTGTGTGTGTGTGCATATTCATGTGGTGGGTATGTAAATGCACATAAAAGGAGTATTGAAGGATAGATTATCAAGGGGGGAGTAAAGGGGAGGCTTTCAATTTTCTCTCTATATTTTTAATTTTTTCTTCAATTAGTTTTTACGACAATGTTGTAGTTTTAAATACAGTTCTTTTTGAATGACTCAAAGTTTCCTAAGTAGTTTTCTGCCCATCTGGTGGCAGCCTTAACACCTTGGATGTTTTACATGGAGAGAACATTATTATCGTTACAGTGAATTCTTATCTACACCTCTAGACAGTCCCCTTTCTTAAGCAATATGAGAAATGTGTATCCACATAGATCAATAAAGATATTTAAGGTTTCATTTTCTTGTGACAGATTTTATTTTGTTCAGTGTGATCCAAAAAATAATATTTACTCGACATTCACACAGGATATGAAATCACGTATCTCTATCTGATGTCAATACATTCATTCTGCAACTGCTGTATCCCATGTTATACAATTCAAAATGAATACAAGGAAAAGTGTGAGTATGCAGTGCTGGTGGTCTTGCCATTTTGTTAGTGATTCTTTTTTAGTGCTAAAATTTATCAAGTGCTGATTTCCTAAAGAATAAGACAAAAAGATGCTCTGAATTTCAGAAATTTGAAGAAGGTGCTATATAATTATGTTATCACCCTAAGATTTTTATAATCCTTGACGGCCCAATAGAGTTTGATATTTGGATAATAAAGACCATTCATTCTACCATAATCCCAGCAATATTCTGGTGATAAGAGTTTAGTAGGTTTATGGAGAAAGAAATACTTGTTTAAGTGGCTTTCATCATGCCACACTGCTTCAATGCTGTTTTTCTTGTCATTCATGATTCCTTTTAAGCACTCCCTGGCAATATCAAGTACTTGGATGGGAGTGCCGCCAAACACAGCAGCATGGTAATAAAAATCTCCCATACCAATAGGTATATATGCTTCTGATGACTCATTCCTTTCATATGGCACCTCTTTAGGATCTTCCTTGTACCAATAGGCATGTAACTGAGCCACAGACTCCCCCAGAGTCTCCAACCCATATTTCCCTATGAAGATTTGATCCACGTCCATGCAGAAGAGAAAGTCAACTTCATACTGGATATGATTCACAACATGTTCACTAATAGTCTTCATGCGCATCATGCTGATGTCTTGCCATCTCTTCTCTCGCTTTATTTCAAATACTTTGATCGTACGGAGGCGACTCAGCTGTATCCAAGGCATCCTGGATAAGTCATCTATCAGAACATAAATTATGACTTTATGGCCAGCCATGAAAAACATATCTGCAGATGATATAAATTTCTTCAAATAGTGGTCAATATATCTGTGAAACAAATAAGAAATGAATAAGTTCCTTGTCTTATATTTTGATGGAACATATGCTACTTAAATTACACTGGCTGTAGCTTGTCCAAACATGCTAGTAAGCAAACCAAATATTAGATATACTTCTTGAGTTATATTTAAGCAGTGTAAAAGCAAGTGAAGTCATTTGTCTTTCTTCTTCCTGATGGGGCTCTGTGGATTATAGGAGAGAAAATCCCCCTCATGAGAGGGAATGAAACTTGGTGAGATCAGGAAACAGCACAGAGCCCGGTGCAAGATGAGAGCCAGAGTCTTCAGGATTATCAGAGAAGAGGGAGCTTGCTTTGCAGGTTGTAGGCAAGAGGGTCTTGGGTCATTGCAAGAGCCATGATTGGTGTCTGCGGCTTTCTTTACGAGGACAGTTAGGCAGAAGTGTTTGAGGTAGCATAGTCAGTACCCCACTATCTGCACTGTGTCTCATGGCTTTTTAATATGGTGCTAAGATTGCTGGATTAGAAAACAAAACTTTCTCATTTCTGGGCTCTCCAACCATTGAAAATTTTCAGAGTAATAAATGGCGTCAGGTAAATTTAAAAAAGGAAGGGTAATCATACACGCCTCAGCTTCAAATAATGTTTATATAATCATTAAAAATACATTCTGAATATTGACCTAATTTTTAAGAAACATAGCAGATGGAGCTGGGAGAAAAACTCTCTAGTTTGGAATATCTAAAAATTATGGCAATTTAATAACTAAAGTAAGATAAATTATGAAAGATATCACTTAAAATATTCTACTGAGTTGGAAGCTAGCAACTCAAATCCAAAGAAATACAGTTTATCTACATTTCTTTATGGTTAGTGCTTTTGTATTATGTTTCAGAAATGGTTGCCTCCTCAAAGTAGTGAAAATATGCTCCTATATTTTCTTCTAGTTCCTTTATCGTTTTAACTTTCACTTTTAAGTTAGTTATTTGTTTGAATTAATTTTTGTGTCTAGTATAATAATATAGGGCTATTTTTTGTTGTTGTTGTTGTTCTCAGCCTTTGGTAGTAATCTTATTGGCCAGGAATGCCTGTGACCCACCTTGGCCCTGTTGCTTGCGGTGAGACCCCCACAGACATTTCCTCTACCAGAGCCAGTGTTGGGCTGGACCAGCCCTAGTGGTTCTTAAGACACTTACAAGCTGCACCTCAGCAACAGCCATCAGAGAACTTTGACAAAACAAGGTTTATTACTCAGTCCTGGTACAGGGGTACAGGGTAAGTGCAGGGCCACAGAACGAGGTCGTAGGTAGGGAGCGAGAAGGGGGGACCTTGAGGCTCCTGCCTTTAAGGGGTGGAGTGCCTAGGGTTTTTCTATTTAAAACTGAAGAGAAACAATGAAAGTGCAAGGAAGGAAAACACAGGGTCACTCAAGTGATCAGTTACATAGGTTACCCAGGCCTTTCTAAAAGGGGAATCTCATGGGATGGACAGCCTGGCTGTACAGTCAAGGCTGGCAATATGTTTATTTGAGTTGGATGTCTTTGACATGGATGTCTCAGGGATCAAAAGCTAGTGTTAGGCACTTACAAGAAAAAAGGGTTATTGTCAGGTTATTATTGTCTCACACAATTGTGAACTTAAAAAAATTTTTTTTAATTTTCTATTTTGGAATGATACTAGATTTACAGAACAAGTGCAAACATATTATAGAGATTTCTTTTTTTTTAATTTTTTATTTATTTATGATAGTCACACAGAGAGAGAGAGAGAGGCAGAGACACAGGCAGAGGGAAAAGCAGGCTCCATGCACCGGGAGCCTGACGTGGGATTCGATCCCGAGTCTCCAGGATCGCGCCCTGGGCCAAAGGCAGGCGCCAAACCGCTGCACCACCCAGGGATCCCTATAGAGATTTCTCATATGCAGTCTACCCACCTTCATGTTATTATCTTATATAACCATGGTACATTCGTCAGAACTAGGAAATTACCAGTGGGTAAATACTATAACTAAATCACAGATTTTATTTTAATTTCACCCATTTTTACCCTAATAGCCTTTTAGTTTCCAAGTGCCAATCCAGGATACACATTGCATTTCATCATTTTGTTTCTTTAGCCTCCTTAGGCTCCTCAGTTTCTCTCCTTGTCATTCATGACCCTGACCCTGAAGAGTGCTGATCAGGTATTTTATAGAATGATCCTCAATTTGGGTTCTGATGTTTTCTTAGGTAAGGTTAATTAATTTATTTTTAAAGATTTAATATATTTATCTGAGAGAGAGAATGAGGCAATGGGAGAAGTAGACTTCCCATTGAGCAGAGACCCCGACTTGGGACTTGATCCCAGGACCCTGAGCCAAAGGCAGAGCTTTTTTTAAAAATATTTTATTTATTTATTCATGAGAGACAGAGAGAGAGAGAGAGAGAGAGGCAGAGACACAAGCAGAGGGAGAAGCAGGCTCCATGCAGGGAGCCTGATGTGGGACTCGATCCCAGAACTCAGGGATCACGCCTTGGGCTGAAGGCACACACTCAACCACTGAGTCACCCAGGCACCCCTGTATAGGTACTTTCAATCTATCCTTCTGTTTTTGGTTCCACCTATACTCCTAATTTCAGAGGCACCTGATGCCATTAATTCCTGAGACTTTCAGAGGCTCCTTAACACACAAAAAGGGGATTTTACGATAAAGTTAATGAAGCTTTGGTTTCAGTGTCCTTCACTTACATTGGACTCTTCTAAGTGTGTTCTACTGAAGGGGCGTGGAAAGGAAGCAGAAACTCCATCTGTGTCCTGAAAGTAAGAGCACTGCCCTGGCATGGGGTCACTCACTGTGCCCTCTTACAGATTGTGGAGCAGCAATGGAGAGGGATCGGAATGGATCTGGGAAAGAGGTACACAGAAGTTTCTTTGGTAAGGATTCCTCCTTCCTTCCTTCCTCTTCTGAGTTATCTTCTGTTTAAGTATAAATTACTATCAGAGGTGCCTGGCTGGCTCAGTCAGAAGACCATGTGACTTGTGAGTTTGAGCCCTACATCGGGTGTAGAGATTACTAAAAAATAAATAAAACTTTTTTTAAAAAAAAAAGGTCTATTAAAAAAAGAATAAATTACTATCAATATTTAATAATGAGTTACTATAAAGTTGATGAAATTTATAATTTTAATGGGTAATATGTACACTGTTCAACTTAATACTTTTTTGGGTATGATTTTGTTATTAGAGCAGCACTTGCTTCATAAAATGAATTGGAAAGTGTTGTTTCTTTCTCTTCTATTTTTTGAAAGAGATTACATAGAACTGATGTTAACTCTTTAAATATTTGGTAGAATTTTCCGATGAAACCATCTGGGCATGGAGACCTTGGGAGTTTTTTAAATTATGAATTCTATTTCCTCAACAGATAAAGAGCTACTGAAGTGATCACTTTCATTTTGGGTGGGTTGTGACTGTGTTGTCAAGGTCCGTTTCACTGAAGTTTTCACATGTATATGTAGAGTGTAGTAGTCTCTGATTTTCCCTTTGATGTCTGCCAGTTCTGAGGTGATATACTATGTTTCTTTCCTAATATTGGTAATTTGTGTCAAACTTTTTCTTTGCCAGACTTCCTTGATAATTGTGATTTTTTTCCAAAGAAAAAGTGTTTTGATTCTTTGATTTTTCTTTTTTTTTGGTGCTCCTATAATCTCTCATTTTCTACAGTAAGAAGCTTGAATGTAAAGGACATTTGCCATTACCTACCTGCCTACAGCAAATACAGTCAATCCCACAGTGATTTTATGTTTTGCATAATACTTTTCCAATACTTCTTCATCAAAAGTGCCTTTCCACACAATTGGAGCCGACCAGCTGGTATTAGTCAGGTTCATGGATTTACTGTAAGAAAGACATAACAATTATGAACAGTATATCTTTTAATAAAACTGGTAGATGTTACTAATGAATAAAGTGTGTCTGGTTGCAGCATTTCCTTTCTTCTAATCCAAAGCCTTGATGGTTACAATAAACAGGAGAACAGCTTGTCAGAAATGGTCAGATCATTACAAAAGTACATGTACAGATTAGTTATACTGTGATTCCAAAAATCTTTTGAGGACACCGTTAAAATGTCACCCAAAGCCTAAAGTAATATTACCTGTGTTTGAACAAAATCTCCCAGTCTTAGACTTTTTAACATTTATTATTTTCAGATACCACATTTTGAAAAATGAGCTTTCCAGTTTCATACTCTAAAATGCTGCCAGGCTAATATTACTGCATACAGTCAGAAGCAACTTTGTCCGAACTCTGGAAAATAGCCAAAATTTTAGAGCAGTCAAGCAAAAATTAAGGAAAGGATGACAACACAATAGGAGAAGGAAAGCTTTGCAGTATTTTAACTTAGCCTTACACCAACTCCCTCCGAGTGTGGCAGTGGTATTGAAAACAGCAGATCACGTGTCAGTGTGAGTATCTGCTTCTGGAAGAAGAGTGGGTCTAATTCTGAAGGAATTGTGTTTGTCCGTTTTGACCTGAGAGCTCTCCAAAGGAATGGATTCCTAGTGCTCTCCTTTGTTTCACTTAACTCAGAACTCTCTCAAAAGGGAAAAGTGGCTAAGTAGGGGGCAATCCTTGAAAACATTTTAAAATGGAAGAAGCCCTGCCACCACAGTTGGAATAAACACTGGATACGCTGAAAGCCTGGGAGGAAAGGTTTGAAAGAGAGTTCTTTGAAAAGTAAAGGCTTTGACAAGATCCCATGTATAATGAGGAATTGAGAAATCCATGCACATGTTCAGAGCAGGTTACATGCTCAGGAAAGATCCCTGAAGATCCTAAGGTTTCACCTCTGGCTGATACTTAGGCTCTCAGTGCAAGCAGGAAGTGAAGGCTAAGGCAAAGTTGTAAACAGCTGAACTGTGTTGAGGGCTCAAATACAGAGTCAGTTTTTACAAGAGGGAGATTATTTTCTTCTTCTTCTTTTTCTTTTCCTCCTCCTTCTTCTCGTCCTTCTCCTTCTTCTCCAATAACCTTCCAACTACCATCAACACCACCACTCTGGCTCTAGTCATTTAAGGATATCTCTGCCAAACCACTAGCTGACCACAAGCTAAAGGAACAGGGACTTCTCAGACCAAACAAGACAAAGAATTCAGTCTTTAAAAACGGTTTGAAAAAGTCACTAAACATACAAAGCAGCTGCAATCCACAGTAAGCAAGAACGACTCTGAGCAGGCGAAAGACATCCAAAGCAACCATATCATAATATACAAAATGTCTAGTTTTCAACTAAAAGTTATGAGGCATGCAAAGAAACAAGAATGTATGGTCCATTCATAGGGAAAAAATTAATAAAAACTATCCCTAGGGAAGCCCAGACATTGGGCTTACTAGAACAATATTTTAACTATTTTAAATGTGCTGAAAGAGCCAAAGAAAACCATGGATAAAGAACTAAAGGAAACCAGGAGGACAACAGCTTAACAAATAGGGAATGTGAATAAAGAGAAATTATAAAAGGAACCACATAGAAATCCTGGAGCTGAGAAGTAAAATGGCTGAAAACAAACAAACAAACTTGCCATTGGATTTCAACAGCAGATTTGGGCAGGCAGAAGAAGAATCAGACATGGAACACTGTAACCAACAACAGAATTCATATTCTTCTCAAATACACATGGGACATTTTCCAGGATAGATCATATGTTAAGCCATAAGACATATCTCAATAAACTTAAGATACTTGGAAACTTTCAAACTATCTTTTTTCATTGAGAATGGAATGAAATCAATAATGGGGCACCTGGGTGGTTCAGCGGTTGAGCATCTGCCTTCAGCTCAGGGCGTGACTCTGGGGTCCTGGGATCGAGTCCCATGTCGGGGTCCCCACGGAGAGCCTGCTTCTCCCTCTGCCTATGTCTCTGCCTCTCTCTGTGGTCTCTCATGAATAAATAAATAAAATCTTTTTAAAAGTTTTAAAGAATATCCATTAAAAAAAAGAAATATATAATTGCCTAACCTTCCACCTTAAAGAACTAGAAAAAATCAGCAAACTAAACCCAAAGCACGTAGAAGGAAGAAATAATAAAGACTGGAGCAGAGACAACTGACATAGAGGAAGAGAAAAAAATGATAGAATTAATGAAGCCAAAAGTTGGTTCTTTGAAAATATTAACAAAATTGACAAATCTTTAACTAGATTGACCAAAACCAAAAAAATCTATAAGTGACTCAAATTATTAAAATCAGGAATGGAAGTGGGGACATTACTATGGGCCTTACAGACAGTAAAACATTATAAGAGAATACCAAAAGCAACTGCACAAGAGTTTACTAGATAACACAGACGAAATGGATAAATTCCTAGAAACACACAAACTACCAAAACTAGTTGAAGAAGAAATAGAAAATCTTTTTTTTTTTTAGATTTTATTTATTTATTCATGAGAGACACAGAGAGAAGCAGAGACCCAGGCAGAGGGAGAAGCAGGCTCCATGCAGGGAGCCCGACATAGGACTCGATGCTGGGACCCCGGGGTCATGCCCTGAGCCTAAAGCAGACATTCAACCGATGAGCCACCCAGGCATCCCAAGAAGTAGAAAATCTTAAAGACCTAGAACAAGACAAGAGAACAAGTAAAAAGAAGTGAATCAGTAATCAAAATTTCCCCACAAAGAAAAACCCAGGACCTGATGGCTTCCCTGGTAAATTCTACCAAACATTTAACAGATTGACATCAATCATCCTCAAAGTCTTCCAAAGAAATTGAAAAGGAGAGAATACTTTCTAACTCATTATGTGGCCAGCATTACTGGTACAAAAGCCAGAAAAATACACCTCAAGAAAATGATAGATCAATATCTATTATGAATAAAAATGAAAAAATCCTCAACAAAATTTTACAAAACTGAATCCAATAGCATATTAAAATCTGAAGTGAGGGGCAGCCCAGGTGGCTCAGCAGTTTAGTGCCTGCCTTCGGTCCAGGGCGTGATCCTGGAGACCCAGGATCGAGTCCCACGTCGGGCTCCCTGCATGGAGCCTGCTTCTCCCTCTGCCTGTGTTTCTGCCTCTCTCTCTCTCTCTCTCTCTCTCTCTGTCTCTCATGAATAAATTAATAAAATCTTTTGAAAAATAAATAAAATCTGAAGTGAGATTTATTCCCAGGAACGCAGGCTGGTTCAACATACACATGCTGATCAATATAAAATACCATATTAATAAAATGAAAGAAAAAAACCTACATGATCATCTTAAGTCATGCAGAAAAGGCATTTGACAAACATTCTTTTTATTTTTTATATATGTATTTTTATTGGCGTTCTATTTGCTAACATATAGTCTAACACCCAGTGCTCATCCCGTCAAGTGCCCCCTTCAGTGCTCGTCACCCAGTCCCCCCACCCCCCGCCCACCTCCCTTCCACTACCCCTGTTCGTTTCCCAGAGTTAGGAGTCTCTTATGTTCCGTCACCCTCTCTGATTTTTCTGATTTTTCTCTCCTTTCCCCTTCAATCTCTCATTTTTTTATATTCTCCATATGAGTGAAAGCATATAATGTTTTGAAAAACATTCTTGCATGATAAAAATATTCTACAAACTAGGAATAAAGGGAAATCCCTCTACATGATAAATGGCATCTATGCAAAACTCACAGCTGACATCATACTTTTTTTTTTAATAGAGAAAAAGCATGCATACCCAAGTGGGGGGCAGTAGGAGCAGAGAGAGAGGGACGGAGAGAATCCCAAGCAGGTCCCACACTCAGCACCGAGCCTGACACGGGGCTTGATCTCATGACACTGAGATCATGCCTGAGCCAAAATCAGGGGTTGGACACTTAACTGACTGAATCACCCAGGGGCCCATCATACTTATTTTTTAGAGACTGAAAGCTTTCCTCTCTAAAATTAGGAACAAGACAAGCTGTTTTATCCACTTCCATTCAACATTATACTGGAGATTTAGAGCAGTTGGGCAAGAGGAAATAAAAGACATCCAACCAAGGAAGAAGTAAAATGATCTCTATTAGTAAAAATTCTATGAAATCTACAAAAATAATCTATTAGAACTAATAATTGTTGCAGGATACAAGATTAACATGAAAAAAAATCATTCGCTGTTTCCACACACTGGGAATGGACTGTCTGAAAATAAAATTAAGAAAACAATGTCATTTATGATAGGAACAAAAAGAATAAAATATTTAGGAATACACAGAGCCAAAGGAGGCACAAGACTGTACAATGAAAACTGTAAAACGTTGGGAAAGATTAAAGAAGGCCTAGATAAATGGGAAGACATCCATGTTTATGGATTGGAGACCTACATTGTGAAGATGACAATACACCCAAGAAAGTGATCTAGAGATTCAGTATAATTCTTACATGTAGTGGGTTGAATTGTGACTCCTCCCCCCAAATTCAAATCCACTTGGAGCTTCAGAATGTTATCTTATTTGGAAATAGTGTCTTTGCATATGCAATTAATTATGATGAGGTCATTCTGAATTAGGTTAGGCCTGTAAATCCAACGATCGGTGTCCTTATAAGAAGATAAAGAGCACATAGAAGAGCGACACAGGCAAGGCCATATGAAGAAAGAGGCAGAGACTGGTGTTCCACTCTCACAAGCCAAAGGCCTGGGGCCACCAGAAACTTCAAGAGGCAGGAAAAATTCTTCCCTGGGGCTTTCGGAGGGATCATGGCCCTGCTGATAACTTGGGATTTTGGATTTCTGGATTCCAGAACTGTGAAAAAATTAATTTATGTTTTTAAGTCATGTAGTTTGTAGGCAATTTGTTACAACAGCCCTAGGAAACAAATACACTATCGATTTTCCAACTGCCTTTTATTTTTTTTCATAAGGAATTTTATGGGCAAAACAATCAGGAAAAGAAAAATAAAGAACAAATTGGAGGACTCGCACTTCCTGATTTCAAAACTACTACAAAGATACAACTATCAAAACAATGTGGTATTGACATAAGGATAGACATATAGATCGATGGAACAGAATCGAGTCTGTAAATAAACCCATACAACTATGATCAGTTAACTTTAAGTAAAGGGTGGGAAGACCATTCAATGGGGGAAAATAGTCTTTTCAACAAATTGTGCTGGGACAGTAGGATACCTGCACTAAAAAAAAAAAGAAAGTTGGACTCTTCTATCATATACAAAAATTAACTCTAAATGGATCAAAGAGCCAAATAGAAGAGTAAAAATGATAAAACTCTTCTCAGAAAACTACAGTACATTTTCACAGCCTTGGATTTAGCAATCATTTCTTAGATGTGGCATGAAAAGCACAGGCACTAAAAGAAAAAAAAAGTAGATAAATTAGACTTCATCAGAAAATAAAATTTTGTGCATCCAAGGATGCTAACAAGAAAGCTGAAAGGAAATCCACAGATATAAATGGCATTTTACAGAAGTGAATATCCAAATGGCCAATAGTCATATGAAAGTGTTCAATCTTGATGGTCATCAAATTAGAAAATGAAAATTGCAATGGAAATTGAAGTGCTTTTGGAAGAAAAAAATGCTATTGACTATTTCAGAACTAGTTATGGACTGAATGCTGTCTCCCTCAAATTCATATGTTAAGCCCTCATCTCCATCGTGACTATTTGGAGACAGAGCCTTTAGAGAGGTAATTGAGGTTAAGCGAGGTCATAAGGATCCAGCCCAAATTCAATAGAACTGGTGTCCTTAAAAGAAGAGAAAGAGACACCAAGGATGCTTGCGCTGAGGAAAGTCCCTGTGAGAATACTGCAGTCAGAAAGCCTTCTGCAAGTCCTGGAGAGAGGCCTCAGGACAACCCAAACTTGCCAACACCTTGATCTTCCACGTCCTGCCTTCAGAAGTGGGAGGAAATAAATTTCTATTGTTTAAAAAATATGCTGTGGGAATTGAAATTTATCAGTCGCTTATTTGGAATCTGTGTAAATGATTATATGGTTTTCTCCTTTGTTCCATTGTTGGGATAAATCATCACCCTGTTACAAGGATACGCCTTAACTGTCTTGTTAGGGGGATCCTGTGCCTCCTAACAAGCTAGCATCTTTCCTGACTAAACCCCCAACACTATACTCAGCAAGCCACATTTGCCCTCTGCCAGCGGGCACCCTGTAAGGCTCTGCTAATACAGGGCACTGGAGGAAGAAGGAACTTGCTCTTTCCTGTTTCCAGGGGGCTCCTCACCACCTCCCATTCCTGCAAGACCCACATACAGCAGTTCCTTCCCGGACTAGCAGTTGAGTCCAGATTTCAGCTTTTCTGATACTTGCAAACCCAGCCTCCCAGTGCCCCTTCCTAGAGGGCTGGTTCCCTGTCTCAAGAGGCCTTTCAAGAGCTCAGAGATACCAGCACATGGAGTTCATTTAAGTTTAAGCCTTCCAAGTTTCTAGGATTTAATAATTTTGGCCTCTTCCTTTCCTTTCTTTGGCCCTAGGAACATAGTTCCTGTAATCTTTCCCTCCATGACACCTTAGAATACTCTTTTTGGTCTTTCAAGTTACCTAGTTAACAACTTTATGTTAGTTAATCATTCTTTATATTACATTCTCTGTTAAAATAATCTGTGTGCTTTCTGTGTCCTGATTAGATCTGACAACGGTTACGATATCATGGGAGGATGAGTCACAGACCATTATCCAATCATGGTCGTAACTGAATGTCTCCTTTCAAAATTTTAATTAGGACAAGTCCTGAAACCCTGCAGCATGAGGGAGAAAGACAGGTGAGTGTAGTAAGAAGAGGGACTCAGAGAGGCTAGAGGAAAGCCACCGTATTGAAGTGTCAAGTGCACAGATGGCCCACCTCTGATTTGGCCTTTGGTTCCCTCATTGGCGAAATGAGGAGAAGCAACCAGATGATCTCAAATGTCACACTTTGACCGGCCATAATTTTAGGGCCTTTGGGTTTCTGTCATTCTACACCCTCATTTCTGGAGGATGTGGGCCCTAATGTCCATTTTCTTTTTTTTTTTTTTTAATTTTTTTAAAATTTTTATTTATTTATGATAGTTACAGAGAGAGAGAGAGGCAGAGACACAGGCAGAGGGAGAAGCAGGCTCCATGCACCGGGAGCCCGACGTGGGATTCGATCCCGGGTCTCCAGGATCGCGCCCTGGGCCAAAGGCAGGCGCCAAACCGCTGCGCCACCCAGGGATCCCCTAATGTCCATTTTCAATGCATCTTGGTCACTGCTTATTTTTTAAAATGTTATCAAGGATCCATCTGCTGTCCAGCAGTTGCAATGCCAGTTAGTATTGCTGCCGTCTGTTACCTTCTGCTGAGCAATCTAAGGATTGATCTCACATATTTGATTTAGAATTCTTACCTAGGAAAAAACCAGTCTGATAGCTTTAATTCTTTTGATTGAGTATCCACAGACCTATCAGGAAAAATAATGCAAAAAATCACACTGTATCTACTTGAGTTTAAGGTAATTCATTGTCTACCAAATCATGGGCTATCTTACAATATGAGGTAAAATGCAAGAAAAGCTTGAAACAGTAAGAAAAACAATGATGAACTTTGATAGGAGTGGCACGGAAAATCATGATTTTTCACCTCTGCTTAAGTCTCTGGGCTTCCCAGAAGTCGTTATGTGTTTCCACAGTGCTCACTCTCCTTCTTCTCATTGATGGAGAAATAGCAGTCATCACATGAATGCTCCCTCAGGCTTCCGCCACCTTGCCTTCATATCTGTCTTGAGCACTGATTCTCCCCGCTTCTATCACAATGGAAATATATCCCTACTTTCTGGCCTTAAATGTCCTATCTGCTCAGGAGCCTTGGTTTGAGAGTTATTCTCAGAAAGGTTTCTCCTAGACTTTCTATTTGATCAATTGACACTCTTGCAGGCATTTTCCTATGGCTTCAAATTTGTATGTGCAACTAGACTTCTCCCAGGATTTAAGGACCGAGACATCCAACTGTGTTCTGAAGTCCTCTACTTGAAGTTTGCACCAATGCCACAAGATGAAAATGCTCAGTGTGAGAGTCATTACATCTTCCCCAAAGTAGGTCCCCTTCATCTGTTGCCCTGTCTCTCACTGGATCCACTTGGATTGGCGAGGCAGAAGTGTGAGTGTCATTCTACACTCAGAGCACTCCCTATATCCCAACCTCAGATCCATCATCAAGCCCTGCTGGTTGTACCCCCAAAACGTCTCTCAAATCCATCCCCATATCTTCATCCTCTGCCACCACATGACTTCAGGTCACCATTATCTCTTGCCGGGGCTACAGCAGTAGCCTTCTAATTGGCTCACTGTCTGTACACTTTCAACAAGACTTTGTAGGTATGAAAAATGTCAAAGGTACATAAACAAAGAGAAAAATAAAATGAACCTCCATATTCCCATCCCCCTTAATTGTGATCCGCTCTCTGCCTATCCTTGCACTGGCCTTTTTCAACCCATTCTCCATATGTCCACTTTGCTTCCACTATCTTGTTTCTAAAGCTCCAGTGTCCCCATGTCATTATTCTGTGCTCAGTGGCTTCCCATTATCCTGATAATGTCTATATTCCTTGTATGGCCATAACATTTGGCATTATCTGACCCTTCACACTGTCCCAGCCACATCTTGACCTCGCCCTCACAATGTTAATTTTCCAGATTCACTTGCCTTTTTACGCTTCCTTAGACATGCCACAACTTCATGTTGACACATAAGACCTAAAAGCTAATTCCTACACAGCATTTAGGTCTTATATTAAATATCCCTACCTAAAAAAATTTTTAAAAATAAATAAATAAATAAATAAATAAATAAATAAATATCCCTACCTACCTAAAGGAAGTATTTTCTAACCTGCTGGATGAGGTTAGATTTCCTTCATTAGCATCTAATACGTATGCAATACTTCCCTAAGTAGTATCTAATTTAATCCACCCCTATGAGATAGGTATTGTTGTTGTTATTATTATTATTATTATTATCCTCATTTTATTAGATAAGGAAACTGAGCCACAAAGAATTTTTATTATCTTGTCCATACACAGCAAGTGGAAAGACAAGCAGTTGGGCCTAAGCCCTTACTATCTCCTTGCTATCCACTCTAATGGCACCCTGGTCAGCCAATCTTTGGACAGTTGATCCTGGGCTCAGCTCACAAGGGGATTGGGCAGCTGTGGAGTTGAGTCATATGTCATGAGTCCATCTTCATGCCTACGTATACAGGCAGGAGCTCTGCAGTGTCCAGGATGTGACTGAGACATGGCCTTCTATGCAGGCACCTGCCTCACTGACAGCAAAGCCTTTGGATGCTGAGTATTAGTGTTCTAAGGCTATAGAATCCTGATGCTAAGGAGAGTTAATATTAATGATAGAATGATTGTTAGATTGTGTTGCTCTGTATACATTTTACCAGAAAATATTATAATTCATTCTTTCTTCCAGCATCTGCTGCAGCAGACTTCACTTGCACATTCCCACCTTTGTCTGGGGTTTTCCTGCTGTTTTCAGGTGATTGGGAATTACTACCCCCGTTAGCCATGGCTGTATATAGGAGAAACGTACCCTGCCCATGAAAACCATCTTACTATATATTATTTTCATGCACAGAGCAGCTCACCCATATATGGAGTCATGGTCCTGGTGAGAGTGTCCTGCGCCATAGAACTACCTGAGGCATAGGCCCTTAGACACAAGAAGCATCAGAAAGTTTCTTTCACTTCACTTTGTGGGCTCCCATGACTCTAGAGAGAAATTGAAGAACATATTATGATTTGGAGTCTTACACAATCTTTGGGGAAGTTTGCATGCATTCTGATAATATGATTTTGTAGGTGGCCAGTGGTTAATAACAATCTCCCGAGAGTCTTTTAACCAAAACTTTACTCCTATGTGATTTCCCAGAGCCTTAAAAGACCCAAGATTCCCGGCAGCTGGGTTCTGGCTCCCGTAACACATTTCCCCTAATGAGTTCTCACTGCTCTATCCACAGATGGCCCTCCGACTCCTAGTACTCTGACCTTGAACGAAGAGCGAACATCTCCAAAGCACGTTTGTAAAATTGTTTTCGTTTACCCTACCTGCAGGAACCAAGGACTTGGAGATACCCTACTGCCCTCCAACGGGTCTTGTCCTCAAAGAAGAGGCCATAGCATATTTGTAAATAAGACTTACCAGCACCGGTATGTCCCTTGTAGTTTCTTTGTGCTTAGGATAAACAAAAAGCATTACATTATTTTTAAACTTATATAAAGGGTTTCTACATTTAACATGACTAGAATTATACCCCATCAATCCACTTATTTTATTACTTAATATTACCAAATATTCGATGAACACATAATGTTACAGACAGAGCATCTGTGTCCCCTTTGATCTGTATGTTGAAATCCGAACCCCCAACATGAGGGCATTAGGAGCTGGGGCCTTTGAGCCATGATTAGGTCATAAGGTTGGAACCCACATGAGCGGGATTAGTAGCCTTACAAAAGTGATACCACAGAACTCCCTTATCCCTTCTGCCACAGGAGGCCACAGCGAGAAGGTGGCTGTCTATGAACCAGGACACCAAGTCCTCCAGCACTTTGATCTTGGACCTCTCAGCCCCCCAAACTGTGAGAAATAAATGTCCATTGTTGATAAGCCACCCAGTGTGAGGTATTCTGTTGTAGCAGCTCAACCGGACTAAGACACAAACTATGTGCCAAGTTCATTATTGGCTGTAGAGATACAGTAATGAACGTGATAAAAAAAAAATCACTGCAGTTAAGGATTTCATATGTGTATCTTAAAAAAGGAAACCTAGGGACACCTGGGTGGCTCAGTGGTTGAGCGCTTGCCTTTGTCTCAGGGCGTGATCCCAGGATCCAGGATCAAGTCCCACGTCCGGCTCCTTGTGGGGAGCCTGCTTCTCCCTCTGCCTGTGTCTCTGCCTCTCTCTCTCTCTCTCTCTCTCTGTCTCTCATGAATAAATAAATAAAATCTTAAAAAAAAAAAAGGAAACCTAATTCTTTGAGCAACAAATGAAAGAAAACATAACTAAATATCATTGAAGCAATGGAATTTGCTAATTGCCAATGAAATCTTTCTACTTGTGAAACTATATAAAGGGCAAATACCATATGTAGTGCAGGAAGTCACCAATATTGGGGATGTTTCTTAAAGAAGATGCCACCTATTTAAAAATGGCAGTTTCTCTAAAAATTGCTAACTGCCAGCCATAATTACATGGTCACTATCTTGATAGCTTAACATTACTTCTCCTCGCACTTATGAGTTTACAAAAATCATGTTTAGCTTCGGTCAAATTAGAAACAAAGAACTTCTGTGCTGATGGTTATCTTTATGCTGATACATTTGAATGCCATTTGGATATTTTGGGGTATATTGGATTGATACATTTGGATGCTGATTTATTCAGGAGGTTAGCCTATCACCTTTCTGACATACTAGATCCTTACCAAACCCAGAATAAAATATTCATTAGCTTTTAAAAATTACCTGAAACGGTGCTGTCTGTGCAAAATCCAGAGAAGCAATAAGAGTAATAACAGGAGAATTATTTTTCTTCTGTATTTCATCCTTTCCTAAGAGGAAAAAGAAACAGATAAAAGTAAATTAAATATAGCACAATGTATACAGAGTAAGCCGTGTAGAATTGTGACTCTCCATGACTTAAACCAACTGATATAATACATATTGGCTAGGATTTGAGGCACATCTGGTCCTTGGAGGTCTCTCTATATGAAAATAGAGTTGAGTCTGTGGAGACACTTTTTATGGGTGCTAGCTGCCCGAAGTCTTAGGACACTAGCTGGTCTAAGCTGGCCTTGATGCAAGAGATTTTACAACCTTCATTTGTCTTTTCTAGAGTGGACAGGGCTTTTCCTACAGAAAATCAAAACACAAATGCCACTTCCCAGCCTAACTCATAGGATGTGGTGTCAGAGAAGAGATAATTGTGAAAATACTTACTTGGACTCTAAAGAGGGGTATGCTTATGAAGGAACTTATTTTTAATAAATTAACATTATGAAGTTGATCATTCCGAGACAGGTTATAGGACCAATAACAGCATAAAATAGATGCTCCTTTTCAAAATATAGAATTGATTCCAAACATGGGCTAGAGCCTGAACTATAATTTTTAGATTATTTGTACATTTACCTTGGAATTTTACTCATGAAGTTTATAAAGCTCTTTTGTCATATTCAGTCTTGCACTTATGAAATTGTGTGTAGAAAAGGAATTTAATGTGGTTCAGTTTGGCTGAAATTAAGGACAAACTCTTACCTTTTGTTTTCCTAAGATCACATAGGACTTTTATACAGTTTCTTCCTTAGAGACTTAACATTTACGATATGATAGTTTGGGAAGACACGTGGAAAATCTCAAGGGGACAGACAGTTTTCAAGCCGGACATTCTGAGACCTTTGAAAAATCATGAATCAGATAACCTGGTATTGGTTCTATGGCACGCCCCAGTTTGTTTATTATTTCAGTCTTCTGGGAATGATGATGTCATCAGATTCTCTTTTGATGATGAAAGAATTAGACACTTGCAATCACAGCAATTCATATGTCACTAGCTTCTCTTTGTCATTACCAAGGGATTCAATTTTGTCCCATTTAGAAAAAAAAAGGATCATTGATGTTCTTTTCCTTACTTGGGATTTTTTTTCTGTAATACATTTTTAATTGACATAAAGTACAATACATACAGTTTAAGTGTACAGCTCATTGGATTTTTTACACATGTATATGTCTATGTAAAAATCGCTTTATTTTTATTTTTTAAAGATTTTATTTATTTATTTATTTATTCTTGAGAGACAGAGAGAGAGAGACAGAGACACAGGCAGAGGGAGGAGCAGGCTTCACTCAGGGAGCCCGATGTGGGACTCGATCCTGGGACTCCAGGATCACACCCTGGGCCAAAGGCAGGCACTAAACCGCTGAGCCACCCAGGCTGCCCAAAAATCACTTTAATTAAGATAATGGGATGTCTCCATGACTCCAGTAACTTTTTTCTTGTGCCCCTTTGAGTGACTTCTCCCAACCAGGAAACCAGTATTCTGATTTCTATTACCTTACCTGAGTTATTCCTACTGTAGAACTTCATATAAGTAGAATTGCATGGCATGTACTCTTTGCAACTTGGTTTTTTTTTCTTTCACTCAAGGTTTTGCAACTCACCTATGTTGCTCTGTGTATCTGACACATTACCAAAAGTTAACTCAAAATGAATTATAGACCTAAGCATAAAAACTAAAACCACAAGCTTTCAGAGAAAAACATAGGAGTGTCTCTTTCTAACCTGGGAATAGATAAAGGTTCTTTAGAAGGTGACAGAAACAACTAAAAAAAATGATAAACTATATTATATTTAGAAAACTTTTGTTCATCAAAAGACACTATTAAGAAATCAATAAATAAGCCATTATTACTCACCAAGGGTTTATAGTGACCTAAAATAATATATGCCATACATGATCCATACAGGAAATAAAATTATTTTAATATTAGAAGTTTTCTGTTAATCTCCATTCTTCTTAGGAGAAAAATGGGGATGATAAAGAGGGATAATTAAATTAAATTGATACAGAATTAGAATGTTTTGAGTCATAGAAAAGTAAATCACACCAGACTAATGCTCCTATACTATAGATGACAGTCATAAGTCCTGGAAGGGAAAATAAAATAAAAGTTAAAACCATTTGAAGGCAAAAGAGATTGAGCAAAACCAGGCTGATCCCTGAAAGGAGAGGGGTATATTGGGTAAAATTTACATTTATACAACTTTTCATCTGCGAGTATCTCAATTCACACAGAGCTGGGTGGCTAGAAGTCACAGAGACTTGAGGAGTCAGAGGATGACATTGGTAGATGTAAAGAAGGCTGAATAGTAATAAAGAGAACCTCAGGAAGAGGAAGATACAGAATGGGGTATCTCCCAGATCTGCATAGAAACTGACTCAAATCCTGGATGACAACTAAACTGTCCCTGTATAGGAAAAACTATAATTTCCCCAGGAAATAGCAACATATGAAATTGAGCAATTTCTGCTGATGCCCCCTAGAGGATAAATGGAGCTGGGGATTTGATTCCAGCCCAGTTAACTCTCTGTCCAAACAAAAATCAACACTCCTCAGAGGAAGATAACAGAATCCTGAGTCTCTACATGTCATCTATAATGTCAGATACACATTTTGGAAAAGTTCCTAGAAATGCAAAGAAACGTGAATATGTGTCCCATAGTGAAGAGAACTTGACCTCAATATAACTCAGATGTTGGAAGTGATAAACAAGGATTTTAAAACAGCTATTATAAAATTGTTTGAGGATTTAATGGAAGACTTGGTCAAAATGAATGGACAGAGGACTTCTCAGCAAAGAAATGGAAACTGTTTAAAAATGGACATGTTAGAACTTTCAAAGTACTGTATTTGAAATGAGGATATTAGTGGGTGCGCTTATGTGTGGATTGTATACCATAGAAGAAAAGGTCAGTGAAGTGAGAGATCAATGTTAATCATCTTAGGTGAAAAAGAGAGGAAATGAAAGTCCATTTACATTTAAACTGCAATAAGAGGCCACCTTAGCCATAGAAGTTTCCACATTCTGTCATTATGGCAGTCTCTCCAGGTTGGGGGCATTCTGGAGGAGGGGAAAGCAGTGGAAGCCTGGGGGGTGTGGTGTCTTGTGTTTGGGTAAATAAGATGGTGAGGCACAAACAGGCAAAATAATATTAAAAGCCTGTTTTGCAGCGCATCTACTTTCAGGAAGTGTTGAGATGGCTTACTATTAAGAAAGTGTGGCTACAATAAACAGGGAAACCACACAAGGAGGTGTTTTTTTTTTTTTTTAAGGAAACAGAAATGGGGATTCCTGGGTGGCTCAGTGGTTTAGCGCCACCTTCAGCCCAGGGCGTGATCCTGGGGTCCTGGGATCGAGTCCCACGTTGGGCTCCCTGCATGGAGCCTGCTTCTCCTGCCTGTGTGTGTGTCTCTCTCTGTGTTTCTTGAGAATAAATAAATAAATAAATAAATAAAATCTTAAAAAAAATAAAGGAAACAGAGAAACATTTATTAAGTCACTTTGGTAGGTGTTTTTACATGACCTTAAACATCCTCACCACTTTGTAAGAATAAAGGTTTAAACTTTAAGTAATTGCTGTAAGGAGGAAGTTAGTTTTATAATTTTGCTGTTTGTTTTCTATATGCCTTATACCTTTTTTTGCTTTTGTGCTTCACTTTCTGCATTACTGTCTTCTGTGTTTATTTTTTTTTTGTAATGACATTCGTTTACGATTACTTTTGTGTATATTCTAGAGCTATTTTCTTTGTGGGTATCATGGAGATTACATTGAACATACTGAAATTATAGCACTAAAATTAGAATTTATGCCATCTTAACTGCAATAACATATCAAAACTCTGTTCCTTTACACCTCTGTCCCCATCTTTTTTGATTGTTGATGTCATGAAATTGTAACTTTATACATGATATACCCCAAAACCATGAACTAGTAATTCTTATAAATGCGTTAGCCTCTTAAATTATGTAGAAAACAGAATTTGAAGTTACAAACCAAAGTTGTAATAATACTTGCTTTTAAACTAGTAACTTAAAAAAATGTATTAGTCTAAGTAACATTGGAAACAATACCTAGAGTTACAAACCATTGTTACAATACTAGTTTTTATAATTGCCTGTGTGTTTACTTTTATGGATATCTTTATTTTTCCCTATGGTTTTGAGTTACTGTCTAATGTCCTCTCATTTCACTCCCTTCTGGCTTCCAAAGTTTCTGATGAGAAATCTGCCAGTGATATTATGGTGAATCCCTTGTATCTGAGGAGTCATTTCTCTCTTGCTGCTCTCAAGATTCTCTTTCTTTTTATCCCCTTTTCCCCCAAATGTTTGATTATGTGTCTCAGTGTGCATCTTTTTCAGTTCATCTTACTTGGAGTTGATTGAACCTCTTGGATGTTTACATTCATCTCTCTCATCAAACTTGGGACACTTTGGCATTATTTCATCACATATTCTCTCTTTCCTCTCCTTCTGTGATGCCCCTAATGTGTATATTGTTGTGCATGATGATGTCCCATGTCTCTTAGGCTCTGTCCACTTTTCTTTAATCTTTTTACTTTCTGTCCCTCAAACTCAATTACATTTATTGTCCTACCTTCAAGGTCACGGAGTCTTCCTTTGACCTGCTAAAATCTGTCTTTGGCTCCCTCTAGTGAATTTTTCATTTCAGTTATTGTAGTTTTCAGCTTTAGAATTTCTTTTTGGTTTCTCTTTTGGTTTACTCTCCCTTTATTGTTATTTCCATTTGGTTCATACATCATTTTCTTGACTGTCCCTATGTCTTCTTTTAGTTCTTTGAGCATCACTGACAGTTGCCTTTGTTCTACTATATCTGCCATCAGGCCTTTTTCAGGAACAGCTTCTATTTATTTATATTTTTCTCTTGAATGAGCCTACTTTTCTGTTTTTGTATGACTTGTGATTTTTTTGTTGAAAACTGGACATTGAAATCTAATGCTGTGATAACTCTGGAAGTCATATTATCCTCTTTCTCCAGGGTTAGCTGTTTTATATTATTGTTTTCATTTATTGTGTTTGCTTTTTTGATTATCATAGGCAGTCTTCATGCCAAGGATCAACTTAAGGTGTAAATTTAAGGTATTCTTGGGTCTTTTCTGAGCCTTTCCCTGGGGATGCATGGTCACTTACTAATTTTCCTGTATATATAGTCATTATTGAATCTCCCATTCTGGGTCCCAAAAGAGGAAAAGAGAAAATGAAAAGAGAGAAAAGGAGTAGAGGCCCTTTAAATCCCCTGGCACTCACTTCAGCAGAAGGGGAAGGGGCTCACAACAATGAGCTTCTTTGTCTGCATCTCTATGATTATAAGCAGCAGTTAGTGATCAGAGCACAGATCCATGGTATGTGGAGGACAGGGCCGTCTGCCCACTCTGACTCCCACAAGCTGCCAGGAACGTATGTACAACTGCCTGCCACATGGGTAGGGGTGGAGAATAGGCGGTGTTAGGTGATGGAATTGACCAAAATTAACCTTGTTTTACCATCCTCACCCTCCCTTGGAAGTTGTGAGCCTTCACAGCCTCTGGAGTTCCAGAATAGTTACATCAGCCAGCTTCTGCCAATGCAGTTCTTGTCTAGGTGGGGAGACAGATTCCTGGTGCTTCCTATCCCACCGTATTCCTGGAATCCTCTCTACCTGGGGAGCTTTCAAAAGTCCTAATGCCCATCCCATTGAATCAGAATTTGTGGGGTTGGAACCAGGGATTGATATTAGCTCTCTGGGTAATTCCAGGATGCAGCCAAGTTTGAGGACCAGGGCTTCAGACCCCCTACAATGAAGAGACAGGTGTAACTCCTCTGGGTTACTTTGGATCCCCCACCCGTTCTGCCTCCCATTTACCTAGGAGTATAAAAGCCATGAGCTCCTGTGGGCTCTTGGAGAAGAGAAAGCTCTCCAGCTTGTCCAGCTTGCAGGCCAGTTGCCTGACACTGGACTCTTATGACCAATCATGTCTTACATAGTTCAGAGACTCTGAAGTGGAATGGAATGATGGATGAGGGTGTGCCTGGCCTTGGAAACTTACAGCAGAGGCCCACTGAATTCCAGAGCATGGAAATGTCTCGAACAGATAACCATCATTTCCTTCTTTTAAATAGATGTTACTATAACTTTTTCCTCTTCTTTCCTTGTGTCTCACTATTGACTCTAGTGTGTTTGGATGTGAGCTAAGCTTACCATTTACTTTACAGGTTGCTGAATAGTCAGATAGGCTCTCTAAGCAACCAAAGGAGACACAGTTGTTATCTGGAGACAGTAGACTCGGAGAAGCCTGGCCTCCTGTTGTTGTCTGTGGATTCTGTGATCTGCTATTAGGTGAGGGGGCTGTGCTAGAGTAGTGCATCCTGTTTTTGGATCATGACAGCAGGGAATTTTTTAATTTTTATTTGTGTGTGCATGTCTGGGGGGGAATATTTTAGATAATGTGGGAAAAATGATTCATATCTAGACAGCTGTAAGTGGGGTGTCACAGACACTGTGAGAGGCATCTACCCAGCTCACAACAATGTCTTTCTCTGAGAACTTCCCCGTGGTATAATCCACCCTCTGGTAAGCCTGCCCCATGGCACAGCAGCTGCGAACCGGAGCAGATGAAGTGCTGTCTGCATTTTCTTTTCCAGGATTTTAAAAGTTTTGAAGGAAGAAACCACGAGTTTGGAAATAGTTGGGGCTGAGCCATATCAACAGACCCCTAAGGAAAGTTAACCATTTTTAGTTGTTAAGCCCTTAGAATTTCCCTGGCTCTTGCTCATGGCCTAGTTAGTGATGCACCAGTAAATTTAGGAACAGAAGATAGCTCTCTCTGTTCCTTGCAATCAAAATACTTTTTAAAGATTTTATTTATTTATTTATTTAAGGGAGAGTGTGAATGAGTAGGGGGAGGAGCAGAGGGAGAGGGACAAGCAGACTCTGCTGAGCACAGAGCCTGATATGGGGCTTGACCCCAGAACCCCAAGATCATGACCTGAACCTAAGTCAGTCACCCAAATGAGTAAGACACCCAGGCACCCCAGCAATCAAAATATTTGTAACTGAAATACCTAGCTAGCATAACCACATATTATTCTGAACAGTTACAGTCAAATCACTAAAAGTATGTTCTAACTTTGGCTTATTTTTCACAACCACATTCTTTAGATATTTACAGCTATTTTCATTTATTCATATCTATTTCTACAGATATGCCGTCTTTACCAGACCCAGAAAGGAATGCAATCACTGCAGTTGCTTCCGGGTGCTCTCTTTGGAAACCCGTGCCCTCTACTGTCCAGGATAGGGAACTACTTTGGCCTTGGCTGTGAATGTTAGAGGAGTAAGAAGGGAGTTCAAGGCTCTTGACACCCCTCAGGGACTATTCCTAAGGGATGGGCCATTGTGTATTATGCATGTTGACTCCCCAATGTCTCTTACTTAATGAAGTTCAAAGGAACTTTACACCACAGTTGCTCAACCTCATCACTATTGACATTCTGAGCCAGATCATTATTGTGGGGGCGGTCCTGTGCATTGCAGGATGCTTAGCAGCATCCCTGGTCTCTACCCACGAGATTGAGTAGCATCTCCTGCCCCCCAAGTTGTGAGAACCAACATTTTCTGACATTGCTAAATGTCCCTGGGGTGAGTACGGGGGTGCGGTGGTGATGGTGCAAAATCACCCCAGTTGAGAACCAGTGCTCCACACTGATGAAGGCAATTTCTCCTTGCATCACTGGCCTTAAGCAGCACCAAACCCAGCAGGTTATGGCACTAGGTCTGAGTCCAAAGCCCAAGCTGCAATTCCTGAGTCCCCATGCTAGGACTACATATATGAGGTGCCAGATATGAAAGCATCTGCTTTATGGTAGGACATAAGAGTCCACAAGTAAAATTTAAAATTTAAAATTAAAAACAATCACTTAACAAGCATGGTGGGATGGTGGGAGTGGATATGATGATTCATCCATTGATTCTATATGCATTAAGCAGCGCCTCTGAGATGTAGTTGGGGGGTAGAACCGAAGCAAAGGCAGACTGTGGACCTGTCTTTCAAGAGCTAACAACTCTAGAAGGGTTCACTGGGGATGGTTTTTAGTTAAAAGAGAAAGCCCATTTCCAACTGACTTAATAATGGGACTCACACATTTGAAAAGGCCACAGGCAGTGCAGGCTCCAGGTAAGGCTGGAGCCAGTGGCTCAGGTTGTCATCGGGACCGCCTTTCCTTCAGCGCCCCTCTCCTCCTCTCCTGTCATCAGTTCCAGCGGTCAAGCTCCTAATACTGCACGCTGCCTCATTTCCTGAGAGGACCTGAGATGCACTTTGATGGGACTAGTTTAGGTCACCTGCCCACCCCCGAATCAATCATTGCCACCAAGAGGATAGAAAGTGCTGATCCACTTAGTCCAGATCCCTTGCTCCAACCACAGCACCAGTTTGCACAGAAATAACACAGACTCTATCAAGGAGCCCAGGAATTGCTGGGAGGGGAGAAAGCCACAAATGCCAGGCAGATGCGGAGAGTCCTCACCAGCCGAGGTGCTCACATGGTCTTCACTGCTTTCCACACAGGTGATTTCATCCAGTGAGGCCCCAGCACCACCTGTGTGGGTTTCTGGAACGGTCTCCTGGCAGCCCTCTGTGCTTTACATCTGCTGCTCCTCCCTCTGAAGCCCTATTCCAGCTCCACTCCTCAGTCACCCCCTTCTCTTCTTTTAAACTCAGAGTCGGCCCCTCCCAGGCAGTTTCTTCCTCCCTCCTTCCGTGCTTCCCTGGACCCTATATTCACATTTCGTTTGTCCACTTCTCTAGTGTGGCTCTATGATGGCTTGAGACCTGCATTCTAGGACTTTTTGGTCTACTAAGTTCTCTCTTTAATACCTACTAAAGGAATTGAGTGCTTTCGTAGTGATTCCTCTGCTGTCCTCATGTTTCTTTTTTCTTTTCTTTCTTTTTTTTTTTTAAAGATTTTATTTTATTTATTCATGAGAGACACAGGGAGAGGCAGAGACACAGGCCGAGGGAGAAGCAGGCTCCATGCAGGGAGCCCGACGCGGGACTCGATTCCAGGACCCTGGGATGATGCCCTGAGCCAGAGGCAGACGGTCCGCTCCTGAGGCCCCCAGGTGTCCCATGGTGTCCTCACATTTCAAAAACAAGGTGGTTAAAGTGTGTGTGTGTGTGTGTGTGTGTGTGTGTGTGTGTGTGTGTGTGAAAGAATGAAGGGAAGCAGGCAGGACCTGTGAAAAGAGCAAAGGATTTAGAGTCAGACAATCCTGGGTTTGACTTCTAGTCTGCATCCTTATAGAGCCGAGGCTTTGACCAATGGATCCTCATTTAATCCCATTTTCTCTCCTTAAAAAATATTCATTATATGTTACACATTCACACTTTCTTCATTTTTATTTTTTCTTTTATTTTTGCATTCACACTTTCTATGACGTTTCACCCATCAGTACGCCATCGTGCCTGTGCAATTCATATATATAAGGCACATTCAGCGAACAGTACATTTAATAAATACTTGTAAGTATTGTTGTAACTCTGATTCTCTTACTGGTAAATCATATGGTGACTTTGGGAAACGTCAAAGGTGTCATTTCAAGAAGGACAAGAGAAGACAGGCCCTTCAGGGCTTAAAGAAACTTTCCTCTTCTAGTTGCATGTGGTCCCTGGATTAGAGGCATACGGGGCAGGTTTAGTACACAAACGGGAAAGAGTACCACAGGCTTGGGAATGTATCTAGTTTTTAAAATCGTAATTCCTATGTCAAAAATTCCCCTTAATAAGACTCTTATAAGTTGCACTTTCCTTGATATGAAACATGGCCCTTCATATGTCTGGTGTCAACCCATTTATCCTTACAGGCTTCTCTGGCTTGAGCCTCAGCTTGGTCGTTTCCTAGCCAGGTGGCTAACCTTTCTGAACTTCACTTTGCTCATCTATAAATTGAAAATAATTCTGAAGAGGGAACTGCTGTGTGTGTGTGTGTGTGTGTGTGTATCTAGTGCACCACACTCATTAGTGACTAGACTAATCTTTCATCTTTATATTTGTTACAAATCCACCCACCCTGACTTTGCTGGAAATCCTGCCTTTTCCCGGGGCTCCTTGGCCACATACATTCCCCAGAGGTCGGGACTAATAACCCCCAGATGCAGTTATGACATTGTTTTCTGTCTCTGCCCTGGCACCCCACCCACCCTGGGCTTCAGGGACAAGCTTTTTCTTTCTGGTTCTTAACTGGCAGTTAATTACCTTAATGCACTACTTTGGAAAGCGCTGCATAAGCATTTGTTTTGAAAGTTTGGGACTCTCAACCGTGTCTATCTTAGTAATAGTAAACAAGTTTTTAGAAGGACAGCAGGACTTTTTGGAGCCTAACAATATAAAATTTTATAATTGACGAATCTGAACATCTTTGGGAGGAAATGCTGAATCCATGACCAGACCAGAATCTACTGAGAAAATAATGTATTCAATTGTGAATCAGGAATTTTGCTATTATTTTTTAATGTTTCAGAATAATTATTAATGAGATCTTGAGTTTGTTCGTTTGGAATTTAAATTTAAATGAAAAAAAAAGAAATCAAGATTTCCTCAAAAGTAAACATCAACCCTTTCCCCTAATCTCTTAATTAAGATCGATCATTTCTTTGGTTTAGGACTTAAATGCTCAACTGTCTCTATTCCAGAATGGACCCCAGAAAAGTTGAGTCCTGGAAAGGCAGTGTCCTAACTGATGTGTGGTCTTTGTTTTCTTTTACAAAGTCCACTTCTTCAGGATTTCTGTTGGTTTGGTTTGGTTTTGCTGGGTTGTGAGATTTTTTTGGCAAGGACTGAAGAGGAAGAGGCACAGTGAAATGGTAGAAAAGAATGTGGGCTTCATTTTATCACATAAGTTCACCTTGTTGAACATGGACCCTGTGCAGGGGCTCTTCAAATAAATCACTTAAAAATGGAAACAAAATGACCAAAACTGGAACACAAGGAAACTATGAATATACCCGCACATGCAGATGTTGCCTCCCAATTTCCTTGATATTGAATCACTTAACTTTAAATAATATGTAGGATTTCATATCTTCTGTTAGAGGAGGGAACTGTGTGTTAAGCTGTTCAGTCATGAGGACTGGGTCTCCCATTGCCGTCCTCTCTGCTTGAGACATAAAATCAATCAGCCACTTTATTCAATGTTTCTGGTTGTCACGCTTCAGTAGTGCTGACGGGGCAGGAGAAAACGAGATCCTTTGACCACAGGGTTTTTCCAAGTCAGTCTAGTCCTTGATGTCAGTGCTCCACAGTGGGGCATGATGGGCTGCGTGGCCCTGGGGGCTAGGGCAGGTGGCAGCAGGACATGTTGACAGCCTATTGTCATGCAGCCCAAGTTTGTGAAATGTAACTCCTTGCAAGCTTCTTCTCCACTGCAGGCCTTTGCCTTTTTGGCACCATCCATTTCCTCCGGCCAAGGAATTGGAGACACAAGTTGCAGGGTCCGGCAGAGTGAATGTGACTTAGGCAAAAGCAAGAAGCATCTTCCACGTAAGCCCCCAGCTGCTCTGGTTGTTGTGGATCTGAGGAGCCCGAGATGACCCGCGCCGCCTCCCACTCCACGCCTGGGTCCATGCTGTGCTTAAGCACCAGCCCCATGCCCTGCGCCCCTCAGAGGTGGCCCACAGTGATCGGTCTTCTCTTGTCATTCATTTCATGGCAAACTCACTTCGTGCCAAGTACCCACTGGACTCCAAACTTTCACCACCATGATAAACACTGGGAATCTCCACCAATCTTCCGCACAGAAGCCAAACAGCATATTCCTGATGAGAAAAGAACATGGACAACAAACGGCCTGAAGCAGGCTGCTACGGACCAACACCATCTAAGGGTTGCCAAGGCGGCTGCATCCTCACTCAGAGTTCTGCTGCTGCCAAGCAGCTCGATGCTGCTTTAGACTCAGCAAAGACACTGAAGTCAAGGGGATGACCCCCCACAACTGTATCTTGTTGCCAAACACTTCCTTAGCACCCTTTTCTCCAGTACATTATCTGGCATGTATCAAGTGTTTCTGACTTTTTCTTTGCCTGTGTCAATTTTTTTTTTTTTTTGGTTCAGTTGATAGTATTTCCCCCAAACCCAGAATAGATAAAAAATCACTGGGAATTTACATCTGATTGCCATAGGTTCATTCTCCCATACTGCAAGGTTCAAAGTTATAAGGAAGAAGAGCAAAAATGGAAATGCTTGCTGTGTTGGTGTTTTGTTATTGTTTAAAAGTTATGTGTTACTCTTCTGAAGAAGTAGCCAGGATAATACTCTCTCAAATTCAGAAACCTACTGGCACAGTTTAAAGTCAGATATTATTTCTAACCAAATTATACTCTTTTGTTTGGTAAGATATCTTGACAGTCTTAATATCTGAAGGCAGGATAATGTGATAATCCCAGCAATATTCTGGGAGTAAAATTTTAGCAGGTTTGTTGAGAAGGAAATACTTGTTTAGGTGGCTTTCGTCATGCCCCTTGGCTTCTATGTCGCTTTTCTTGTCCCGGAGGATTCCCTTGAAGCACTTCTGGGTGCTGTTTAAGACCTGAGTGGGTGTCCCTCCAAAAATGGCTGCATGGTAATAAAGATCCCCCTGGCCAAATGGAATATATGCAGCAGACTCCTTCCGCCTCTCATAGGTGAACTCATCAGGATCTGTCTTGTACCACAAGGGATTAAAACACTACTGTTGGCTTCCTGCATTGTTATTTGGAAACAAACCAAACATCACACCTCCTGAAAGTCCAAAACCACTCTTATGAAGATTTATTGCTGCTGAGTGTACAAGCAGTCCTCTCAAGCCCCAGAGTGGAGAGGATAGGGCTTTCCCCAGGATGTGGGATTTACAGCTTGGTTCTGCAGAGTTGCAGCTGGATGGTGAAGCCACTGAGAAGCCATAGACAGCATTCTGTTCTTTTAGGGAATACCAAGATTGAATCAATCTGTAACATTCACGCCATGGGATTAGGTGAGCTGAGTATTGGCTCCTGACTCAGAACAGTATAGATTCTCCTGCAGACAATGTCAACAGTCCAGAGTCACCCTTGTCTATTAGAGATGCCACCCAGGTGACTAATCAGGTCACCATACTTGATTAGTATGGCTTCTTCTAGGCTCTGGGTTGGAGGTCTTAGGAGAACCATCAGACCTTCACAGAGTTCTACTTTAGGCCCTACAGCAGGTAGAGCTGAAGCTCAGATCAACCTGGGCCTTCAACACTCTTTGTACAGGCCAAGGGATCAACTTTCCATGTGGTTTTCAGGAAAGGAACAGAAGGAAAGGCCCATGGCAGGGGAGGGGAGGGACTAGGAAGGTCGAACTTTTGCTTTTTGGAAGAACAAAAAACAAACAGCAAAATGCTCTCCAAAGAGCAAAATGGGTTACATTTTAAAACTAATATTATGGCTACTAATTTCAAGTAAAAATGATTGCAGTTTTGGAAGAGGTGTTCTAAACAAGGAAATGGAAGCCGAAACAGGAACTTATCCAATCTCTGGAAGAGGAAACTCTGGCTAGCTGAATCCCTGGGGGTCAAGGAAGACATGAGGAATCCATGGAGACATGGAGGACCACCATGCTTGGATCAGTCTAGACTGTGATACCTTCTGTCCTTGGTCCTGGGTCTGAGAGTGAAGGAGGATGGTTGCTGCACATTTGGGCCAACAGCTGCCATTTTTGGAATTTTCAGAGAAAGCCACGGAGGTCAGGGAGGAGGTGATTGTGGGTGTGCTATAGACTCTAGGCTCCGTGGATGTAGCGGACATTTTTACTTGCACCTGGAGACAGGCCAGCTTTCCTAAGGTGGGGTGGAGACTGTCCAAGGGAAAACTGGGGTCAGCTATGATCTGCTGAGATGGTCCTTGAATCCTGACTTGGCCCCACGGAGTCAGTGGGGTAGTATGACTTGCAGGGCCAGCATCTTCTGGGTGAGGGACAGGAAGCTCTGGTGAGGTGCCTTTGAGGGCTGCCTTTGGGGCCCTGAGGGGAATCTTACCTGTACATCTCCAAACCCTGCCCCCTTTAGCTGCTTTCCTAGTTCTCTTCTTCCTTCTGAATCCCTTCCCCTACCTCCTGGCCCCTTCCTAAATGGCCAGTGGCATCTTTGAATTTTATCCCTGTGGGTGCCACTTGAGCCTAAGGAGGCCCTAAGTCTTGACTTGGGAGAATGAGGGTGACATTGGAGTCAAACGAGAGAAACCTATTTTAATGTGCCTTTTGCCAGAAAGGGATTTCTGTGTAAAAAACTTGGTTATAGGCCAAACAGGGCCCCAGATTTAAGGGGCTTCTGGTGTTACCTTTCATTTTACAAACAAGGAGACAGAGTCACCCAGAAATGCAGGGACTCCATAGAGCCCCCCTGACAGCCAGGGCTAGAACATGGGGCTTTGGCACACACCCTTCTCAGACCACGTTACCTCTTGCTGGGAGTGCAAAGGGGCAGAGGGGAGGCATGGTTTCTGGGCTCAGAATGCTCGGAAGGGACTTGGCAAAGCCAACACAGACACAGGAAGCAACGCAAGAGCGCCTGAAAACAGACCAACTGCTGAGGGTAGATGTGGAAAAGCAGGCTGTGGGCAGCTGGGGCCCAGCAGGAGGAGCGACATGAGCTCAGCTGTGACCCCCATTTGCTCAGGAAGTGGCTGCATTTGCAGAGACTGAAACAGTCACTAGATTCAAACCCCAGCACTAACGGGCCTGTCCCCACTGGGCATCTGCTTTTACTTCATCCACTGAGGGGAGAAGGCCACTGATGAGGGCAAAGTCCTAGGCGTCCCCCTTGGGTTCTGGTCGGCTGCATTCATGTGGCCCTGGTGAGGCTGTTGGGGTGATCTGTTTGCTATAGATGGAGCCAGTGAGAACTTCCCCTAGTTCTCCACATCACAAAACTGCCTGTATCCCATCAGCGAAGCTGGGTTTCCCACAGTGAGGTTGGGCAACACTGGGTCAACCCCCTACCTCACCCCGGCCCCAGCCCCTGGCCCTGCCCCTGTCCCTCCTGCGCAGCCCCAGTCCCAGCCTAGTCCCAAAGTGTAAGGGAACCTCAACAGACTCTCATCTTTCTGTCCATCTGCCACCAAGCTCTTCACTCTAATTCTTTTTTTTATTTATATTTTTAAAATTTAAATTCAATTTGCCAACATATAGTCTAATACCCAGTGCTCATCCTATCAAGTGCCCTCCTCATTGCCCATCACCCAGTCACCCCATCCCCCCACGCGCCTCCTCTTCCGCAACCCTGTGTTTGTTTTCCTTATAATCCCTTTCACTATTTCTTTTTTTTTTAATTGGAGTTCAATTTGCCAACATATATAGCATAACACCCAGTGCTCATCCCATCCAGTGCCCTCCTCAGTGCCCGTCACCCAGTCACCCCCACCCCCCGCCCACCTCCCCTTCCACGACCCCTTGTTCGTTTCCCAGAGTTAGGAGTCTTCATGTTCTGTCTCCCTCACTGATATTTCCCACTCAGTCCCCCTCCTTTCCCCTATGATCCCTTTCACTATGTCTTATATTCCCCGTATGAGGGAGACCAGATGATGTTTGTTCTTCTCAGACTGACTTACTTCACTCAGCATAAGACACTCCAGGTCCCTCCACGTCAAAGCAGATGGTGGGTATCCACCCCTTCAGATGGCTGAGGAATATTCCACTGTATACATAGACCACAGCTTCTTTATCTGTCATCTGTCGATGGACACTGAGGCTCCCTTCACAGTTTGGCTATTGTGGACGTTGCTGCTATGAACATCGGGGTGCAGGTGTCCCGGCGTTTCACTGCATCTGTATCTTTGGGGTAAATCCCCAGCAGTGCAATTGCTGGGTCGTAGGGCAGGTCTATTTTTAACTCTTTGAGGAACCTCCACACAGTTTTCCGGAGTGGCTGCACCAGGTCACATTCCCACCAACAGTGCAGGAGGGTTCCCCTTTCTCCACATCCTCTCCAACATGTGTGGTTTCCTGCCTTGTTAATTTTCCCCATTCTCACTGGGGTGAGGTGGGATCTCATTGTGGTTTTGATTCATTTTGAGTTTATCTTTGTGTATGGTGCAAGAGAGTGGTCTAGTTTCCTCTGCACGTGGCTGTCCAGTTTTCCCAGCACCATTGATTGAAGAGACTGTCAGACTGTCCGAACATGAGAGACATTTAACTCTAAGAAACGAACTAGGGGTGGTGGAAAGGGAGGTGGGCATGGGGTGGAGGTGACTGGGTGATGGGCACTGAGGCACTTGATGGGATGAGCACTGGGTGTTATGCTATATGTTGGCAAATTGAACACCAATAAAAAAATTTAAAAATAAAAAGAAGAGGCTTTTATGTGTGTGTGTGTGTGTGTGAGTGAGTGTGAGCTTTTCTCCGTGTTTGTTGTCTTCGTAGCCTTTCCTTCCCTGAGGCCACGGAGGCAGAGCCTGGACGCACCCCCAGAAGCCAGCGTTGGGATCCCAATGGTGAAGTGATGGAAGAAGAGGACCCTGTCCTTGCTAGCAGGCTCAGGACAAGAAGCTGCAGAGGCTCTGTGGCCCAGAAACACCACCTGCCCGCCCGCCCAGGCATGGCAGGCATGGCGTCACCGTCTGGGGACGCAAAGGTGGCTGGAGCTCGAGAGCAGTCGTTGGTGGCCGTCCTGAGGCTTTGCTGCAGCCCCGGCCAGCACGCGGAGACACGCTCCTGCGTCAAGGACCCTTGGGAGGCTGGGGAGTCACCTGGAGTCCCAACGGGAGGCTGCTCCTGTCCACGCAGTGGCCCTTCCCCGTGGGGGATGGCGGAGCCCAGTGGACAGCTCTGCCTTAGCCGACTCGGTGGCCGGACCCAGACCTACAGGGGAGAAGAGGCGACGGCCAGGTCACGGCGGAGGGCGGGATTCCCCACACACGTGGCAGGGACTCGAGGCCCCACAGACCGAGCAACACCCCATGGGAGGCCGAGCTGGCTGCGTGCCTCCGGCGGCCACCGAGGCGGCAGGGCCCTCTGGTCCACAAGGCCGGTGTCCCTCCAGGAGCGGAAGGCGCGGGACAGTGTCGGTCCTTCTGCGGCCGTCTCGCGGGCTCGCGGGGAGCAAGGAGCCAGGGATCTTGTGGTGCCCGGGCAGCAGGACCCGTCCATGCGGGGTGTCATCCCTGCCGCTCCCCCAGCTTCCCCCCACCCGGCTTTCCCTCCATCCCTCTCCCCCCTCCGCCTCTGCCCTGTCTCCCACTCGGGTCCCTCCCCTTGCCGTCTCTGGCTCTGTGGCCCAGGGCGGGTCCCTGTCCACCTCGCTCCCCTTGTCTCCCGTGTTCTCATGCCCTCAGGCCTCACCGGCCCCAGAACCCGCGTCTGCCCAGGGCACCCGCCTGCCCCAAGGTGCCCGGAGGCCATCCTCCCTCCAGGCCGGCCCAGGCTGGCCGGCGCCCTGGGGGCCAGTCCCCGAAGCAGGAGGAGAGTCCTGAGCAGCACCTGCTGCCTGGGGAGGACTCCGGGTGCTGCTGGCGGAGTTCCTGCCGCGGTGCCCGTGGGGTGCTGCGCAGACGCTGATCCACCCGAGAAGGGCCTGCAAACGGGCGTCATTCTCACACGTGGACCGGTGCGAGGGCTTCCCCTCCACCGGAGACAAAGGACAAGAGTGTCGCCGTGGAGAGGCACGCGTGTGTCCCTATGTGTTCCCCTCCCGTGCAGGGGGACCGCAGGGTTCTGTGTGGGACACGGGACGGGGCAAGACCCAGGATCTCGGGGGACAGTCAGCCGGTGGGCGTGGACCTGTCATCAGGCCCCAGGCCTTGGGCCCTAGTGTTCCCTGCGTCCCACGAGCGAAGGTCTCGGAAGGACCTCCAAGGGCAGGAGCTCCTGGGGCCCACGCTCCCCAGGCCGCGGCTTCTGAGCTCCCCGCTGACCACGCGGCAGGACGTGTGGTGGCCCAGCCCCGCGTGCACCTTGTCCCTGGGACTGTGAGGGGGACGGGAGCCCGCCTCCC